>NW_028181184.1:52500-68056 GCF_964211825.1 Aythya ferina | reverse complement strand
AAGTTAGTAGACCACAATACTTCCATCTGATTCACAATAAGTGGATGGAATCAGTGCAGTGATGCTGATAACACAAAGATGATTAAAATTAAAATCTAGAATCATAGAATCATTCAGGTTGGAAAAGACCTCTAAGGTCATCTAGTCTAGTAATGACAAGTTCAGCATTCGACCATGCTACATGTTTCTTGAAGACCTCCAGGGATGGTGAGTCAACCACTTCCCTGGGCAGCTTATTCTAATGCTGCACAAGCCTTTCAGTAAAGAAATTTCTCCTAACATCCAGACAAAACCTCCCCTGGCACAACTTGTGGATGTTTTCCCTCGTCTTATCACTTGGTGCTTAGGCGAAAAGCTCAATCCCCACCTCGCTACAACCTCCTTTAAGGTAATTGTAAAGTACAATAAGGCCTCCCTTGAGCCTTCTCTTCTCCAGGCTAAACAACCCTAGCTCTCTCAGCTCCTTATAAGACTTGTTTTCTAGACCCTTCTCCATCTTCGTTGTCCTTGTAGTAAGTAGTGCAAGCAGCAACTACTACTTTGGGGTAAATACTCATTTCCAAATACAGTCAAAAAGGTTATGAGAAAACAAGCTTCATGCCCCATAAATGATTAAGAAGTTAATTAGCAAACATTTTTTTTTTTTTTTTTAAAAGATACTGTATTTTTTGTTGGCTTGTTTGTTTTTTTAGTAGCTAATTGACTTTTATCTATGCTGAATCCTCTATCCTGCCTGATCTTCTCCATTAATATTGATTATATATTGCTTTCCTGTCCTAAATCTTACATGCTTCTCTTTACCTGTATATGAAATATATTTAGATAAATTTATACATTTCCATTCAAAGTTAATAGAATAGTGATGATTCCATTTACTTTAGCCCAAATTATGGATTATTTGCGTATCCTTATACTTTGCAGATCGATATAGATTATTTCTGCTGCACATGTGACTTCTCAGGGATCACTTGCCTTTTCAGCAACACATTATTGGTGGGAGTCTGAAAGTCCTTGTACAAAACAACAACAACAACAACAACAAAAAACAAATACAAAACAAAAAAAGTGTTTTTGTTTTTGTTTTTGTTTTTTCACCCTGAATTGCTCATCTGAGTGTTGAAAACTGTCCTGGTTTACTGCAGCTCCTTTTTTTATTCTGTCCCAGTGTGGCTGCTTTTTGCATATACATGACGGCTGACCACTGATTCACTCTCACCTGAGCAGACTGAATTTCCAGCATGACCATGTAGTTTGCAGTAATTTACATATAGGTCTTTAGTCCCACTTGCTCAGTGCCTGGGACTGAGCAATAAGAATAAGGTATGATGTCATTTCTCCCATGCTGGCAAGCACTTACTGCAGTCAGCTCTTGTATGGGTTGGTGGGTGAGACACACAGAAAGTTGGCCATTGAGACATTGATCTAAGAATTGCATTACTCCTGCATCTGTGAGGTACTGTATGCACCTCTTCCCTCTGGCCATGTGATAGCATGTGTTGGCAGAGAAATGGATGTGAGGCCACAGCCATAACAGGAATACTAACCACAATTCCTATGAAAAAGTTCCCAGTGCTGCTTTTCCTCCCAAAGCCTGCCTCAGCAGTCAACTTGGGTGTAGTAGGAACTCCTTGCCCAAACCTTGGGGCCTCTTGGGGTTTAGGTTATGACTTGCTCTGCTAGAAGCTGCAGTTCAATGTTCCAGAGTCTTCTTGCACTGTTATGAGAGATGTTTGGGATGGTGATGAGTTTCTGTGTCAGTCTATGGGTGTGCAATGCTCAGTCAAGAACCTGATGGTAAAACTCAAGAAAAAAAAAAAAAAAAAAAAGAAGAAATCCGTGCATGGTGTAAACCAGAGCCCATGAGCCCTGGGAAGAATACAAAAACGCTGTCCGGATGATCAGGAAAGCCAAGGCATTGACAGAACTAAACTTGGTGGGGGATGCAAAGAATAAAAAGAAGGGGTTCTACAGATACTTTGGCTGCAAGAAAGACTAAGGAGAGTGTACTGGCTCTGACAAATGAAGACAAACAACTGACTTAGAGACAACAAATGTGGAGAATGCTGAAGTACTTAATAACTTCTTTGCCTCGGTCTTCACTAGTGGTCAGGCTTCACACATTTTTTGAGTCCCCAAAACTCTAGGCAGGGGCTGAGAGAGCACAGTCCCTTCCACTGGAAGTGAATAGCAAGTTTGGGAACTCCTGACACAACTTCAAAACTGCAAGTCTATGGGGCCTGATGACATGCATCCCAGGGCCCTGAGGGAACTGGCTGATGTAGTTGCCAAGCCTCTCTGCATCATATTGAAAAAGTCCTGGCAGTCAGGCAAAGTCCCTGGTAACTGGAAGAAAGGAAACCACTCCCATTTCTAAAAAGGGTAGAAAGGAGGATGAGGGAACTAGAGACTGGTGAGCCTCACCTCTGGGGCTGGCAAGATCATGGTACAGATCTTCCTGGAGGCAATGTAAAGGCACATGCAGGACAAGAAGGTGATCTGGGACAGCTAGCATCACTTCACTAGGGCAAATTCTGCCTGACCAGTCTGGTGCCCTTCTGTGATGGAGTTGTGATGGCAAGGGAAGACCAACTGATGTAATCTACTTGAACTTCTGTAAAGCTTTTTACATGGTACCACACAACATCCTAATCTCTAAATTGGAAAGTTATGGATTTGAAGGGTGAATCATCCAGTGGATAAGGAATTGGCACCATGGCTGCACCCAGACAGTAGTGATCAATGGTTCTATGTTGAGGTGGAGGCAGGTGATAAGCACTGTCCCTCAGGGGTCTGTCTTGGGACCTGAGATTTTCAACATCTTCATCAACATACACAATGGGATTGTGTGCACCCTCAGCAGGTTTGCAGATGACACCAAGCTGAGAGGTGCAGTTGATACAACAGAAGGAAGGGATGCCATTCAAATGGACCTGGACATGCTAGAAAAGTGTTCCCATATGAACCTAATGAGGTTCAGCAAGTCTAAATGCAAGGTGTGGCACCTGTGTCAGGGCAATCCCAGGCAGGAGAACAGACTGGATGAACTCCCTGAGTTCAGCCCTCCAGAGAAGGACGTGGGGATTCCAGTGAATTAAAAGATTGGCATAAGCCAGCAGTGTTTACTTGCAGCCCAGAAGGCCAACTGCATCCTGCATTGCATCAACAGAGGAGTGGCCAGCAGGTCATAGGAGGTGATTGTCTCCCTCTACTCTGGCCTTTGAGGCCCCACATGGAGAGCTGCATCGAGGTCTTGGGGCCCCCAGCACAAGAAAGATGTAGATCTGTTCAAGTAGGGCCAGAGGAGGGTAACAAAGATGATCAGAGGGCTGGAGTACCTCTCCTATGAAGAAAGGCTGAGAGAGCTGGGGATGTGCAGCCTGAGGAAGAGAAGGCTCTAGGGAGATCTCATTGCAGCCTTTATATAGTTGAAGGGATTTTATAAAAAGGATGGAGATTCTTTACACGGGTAGATAAGAAAAAGACAAGGGGGAATAGTCTTAAACTAAAAATAGGATAGATTTAGATTCGACATTTGGAGAAATTTCTTCACTGTAAGTGTAATGAAGCACAGGAAGAAGTTGCCCAGAGAAGCTGTGGATGCCCCATTCCTGGATGTGCTCGAGGGCAGGCTGAATGGGGCCTTGGCCAACCTGATCTAGTGGGTGGCATCCGTGCCCATAGCAGGGGGGTTGGAACTAGATAATCTTTAAGGTCCCTTTCAACCCAAGTAATTTTATGATCCTGTGATTCTGTGCACAGTAGCCTGCCCAGCTCCACAGATCTCAATGCATCTTGGTGATCATCCTGAGAAGGGTTTTGGATAGCATTACGGGCCTTCTAGCCCTTGGTGAGCTGCAGAGAATATCTTGGGGTAGCAGTGTTCCAATTGCCATGCTGAACCAAGGATGGAAGGAGCTGGTGTGAAGAGCAAGGGTAGGAAGTGGGGATTTGGGATATATCGAACAGAGATGAGCACATCTAATGATTGACCCACTAGAAGCACAATTCTGAAGCAATTTAAGTTCCGGTACTAGCAGGATAGTTCATCTGAGGCAGCTTATAATTTTTCCTTCTTACAGGAATGCATAAGCTTTCTCCACTTTTTCTTTGCTTGGGATTTTAATTCCTTGCCATTTTCTGTGTAGTGTACCTGCTCTCTCCAGTTCATTTGCAGTGGGACTGGAGTTTTGATGGGAGCCTGCGGAGAAAAAGGTTGATCTGAAGGCACTTGTATTTTTTCAGCCAAGGAACATGGTTAGATAACCATGTTGAATGGGACTTTAATTCACCTGCACCAGGTCTCAGAAGGTGACTTGCATAGAAGCACAATGAATAAAGGGCAGAAAGGATCATTTACTGGACCAACGAGCTCATTCTTGCTGTTGTGGATAATCTCACTGTATCCACAATTTTTAGCATGTCTCCCTGGTCTTCAGAGCAGTGTCTTCTCCCTTGGCCCATTACTTAAAATAATGCTGGAACCAATTAATTAGAAAAGGTAGGGCTAGCTTCTCTTTTCCTTTTTAGTGGTGTGAACATTTGTAAGTCTCTCACTTTTTTTTTTTTTTTTTTTTCTTCTCCTCTCTACTTCCTCAACATTGATAGTTGTTATCTATTTGTTTTGGCACTTTAAGTTAACTGCCCACTTAGCCTTTGAGTTCATGTAGGTAGGTTAGTTTTTAAGATAAAGATTAAATTCCTGGTAAATTAATACTTGAAAAATATCACTTTCACTCTTGATAAGGGATCTTACTACTACTCTCATAGATAAAATGAAAGGCTCTAACTCCATCTAATGTTCAAAATGCTGAGCATCCAGCATCAGAGTAGTCTGCTTGCAAAATATGTCAGTTTTCCTAGGTTTCAAATATTATTTTCTTACCGTCATGGTTACATAACTTAAAAATAATTTGAGGAACACTTGAAATATGATACAAAGTGGTTTAATGAAGCACACCTCTTTAATAATAACGGTCACTTTTACTTCTTTTTGATTCTTAATGTTGTTTAAATGCACTGTCAATATTACATTTTTTCATGAATAAGCTCCTTTCAGTAAGTACATGTAAAAAGATATCTTTCTCTATAAAATTAGAGTAAGATAAGGAGTGATGAAAAATAAGATTAGTAGTGTTGTTATAACTAGCATTTTCATCTCATTCTTAATATTTTGTTTGTTTTTGAAACAAATTAGTACTCACCAAGACCTTTACTATTACTGTATTTGTAATGTACCAAAATTTAAACGTTTTTGTAGTCCTGCTGTTTATGTTAAAGCATATCTCAAATTAATGCTATACAAAGAATAGAAACTGTACATACATTTATGGACAGAGCTCCACCATGTAAGCAGACATGCATGGATACACACACAGCCATTTCCTTCAAAGCATATCTTCTTGTATGTGAACACAAATTTGAAAATCTATGAGCCACGATAATATTAACTCCTAGTTTCTTTGACCCCTCATAAAACAAAAGAAGAATGAGTGTTTAGCTAAAAGGATTCTAATGATGCCTTTGGACTCTTATGTTCACGTAATGACTGGTAGAAAGATTTATATGCCCTGTATAGGTATAATTAGACACCCACAAACCCATTGACCCTGCTGAGGTGAAGAGCTCTCCTGCTTTTTGTTTCAGCAGTTGAATCAATACTTGCACGTTTTACCACTGTGGAGTGAAATTGAGGAAATGAAAATCTGATAATTTTGCTCCCACTGCAGTCTAGACAGAGGAAAGCAGTTTTAGTCTTTGACAGGAAGATCTATTTCCAGTTTCTCAAAAGGCTAGTGTCAATTTTGAAACCTCTTATTATTGATTTTTCAGTTTTGTTAAAAAGGATGTTTTATTAGAAATATTAGTCCCAGTTACAATGTAAGCTTATGTCTGTTTCACAGGTTGATGAAATCATGGTTTAATTTTGGTCTGAATCACAGAGAACTTCCACCTGATGACATTTGTAGCAAAAAATGCAGTCTGAAGAAGTTAATTTCATTGTCTCTCCTACATCTACGTAAAACACAACAGAACTTGGTAGGCAATTGCGCAGATTTACCTAGGAAGTACAGTGCATATGTAGAAACTATAGGGCCAAAATATCCTTTATAATAAATATAGTTTGGCATGAACTACATTTTTATATACTCTTTATGAAGCATTATCTTTATTTAACATATGTTTTATATATATAAAACACTAATTCCTCTGAGGTGTAAGAAAAGGCACAAAAATTAAATAAGAGTACTTAACAGAGGACCTTGAATCATGAGGTGATTATATTAAATTTTAAATGAAAATAATAACATAAAAGAAATTATATTTAAATAATAAATATTGAAACATACCAATAATTTAGGAAAAATATTAGAAAATTGATAATGTAAAATTTCAATTTACTGTGGTATACAATTTATATGTTGTATAATCCATGATGTATGGCTAATATCTCTTTTGTTTTTGACATTGATTCCACATGATGATATTAATAGATTTTACTGTTTTTAATGCTCTGTCACTTATTTTTATTGATAGTATCACAGTGTATCATATTGTTGTTGTTCATAATATGTTGAAAACACATATAATCATAAGAGATCTGAGCAAAATATCAGCAAAACCAAAAATCATCAAGACCCCTTAAAGACAAAATAGAAGTCTTTTTATATGTACAGACTAAGAAGCTTAGGATTAGAATAGCACAGATGGTTCAAGTATTAACCAGAAATTACTTTTTGCAAACACACATAAATGTGTCAATAAGTAAGCTACTATGGAAATAAATAAACCACTTTCCTAATTCATTAAGACAATAGGAATCAGTTTAAGGGTGCGTCACATGCCTTGTTTTAATGCTGTGCCTCATAGGAGAAGAAATCAAGGTATAATACTTTGGTATATAATCAGGTCTGAAGGCACTGTTAGTATCTCTTGGCTCACCATTTGACAATACTTATTGTCTTCCCCAAAAACAGTTCACATTGGAAGTAATCCCTGATATTTATTTTTATTTGTTTGTGTCTTTAGCATGCTCCTGAGAGAGGCACAGCTTTTGGGGAAGAAGGAATTGATATTAAATATGCATATCAGGACAAATGAGTTTGCTTTTTACAGCTTTATTTTCTGCCAATGGAATTTTGTTAAGCACAAATTAATGAAGCTTTAGGACTCTTACTCGCTCCTCCCATAGGACTAGTAAAAGTAAAATTCTGCTTTACTGAATCTTTCAAAAGAGGTAGTAAAAGAACAACAACAAAAAAAAATGAACAAGGAAACAACTCTTTACTTGCCATTCTATCAAAGTTTCACTTCTTGCATGGATTGCATTGGTCTTTGGTTGATCTTGTAATCATAAGTACTGGTATGGCAATTATGGCAACATGCATTTACTGATAATATGCAGTTAGTTTTGTGGAAAAGTCTAAATCCCTGTCTTTCAATGACATATATTTATTTACCTAATATGCAATGTTTTCTCATAAAATCCTGAACTGAAGCAAAATTAAGATGTTATTAAGGTACTGGGGTACCTTTATATAGATTTGTGTCTTTATAAAAAGAGCTTGTGATTAGTTGAAAAGATTTGCAAATAAAATGACTAAAATGATGTTGAGCACAGTAGTACTTTTAAGAATACCTATGGGATACATTTTTAAAAGGACTAGTAAATACTTTATCTATATGCTAAGTATGCTGGGTAGTGACAAATCACTAATCAGTTATTTGCTGTGATTTTTTCCCTCTTTTTTCAAGGTATCTCAACTTATTTATTTATTTATTTAATGTAAAATAGAAATACTGTAGATTGCCTCTAGTAGTATGGAAATGTACTCTTCTGTCATCTGCATTCATTAAAAACAAAATTCTCTCTTTTTCTTTTCTTGTAAGTTTTATATGTTGGTTTTCAAAACAACAAACACCAGGAAGAGACTTTTCCATTTTGCCAGAGAAAACACGCCAGAAAAAACATGCTCAATATTTAGAATTCAAGGCAGTTATTTTTTGTTTGTTTGTTTGTTTTTCTTCTGCTAGTACTATTAGGTGTAGTTTAGCCAACGAAAAACATTACAATACATTACATGAAGTCATCTCTTTCCAATATATAAAAAAAAAAAAAAAGAAAATTAAGTAATGAGCAAAACCTTCTAGAAATATGGGGGAGCAATTGCATTTTGCTTAAAGGAAAAGTTGAAAATCCATTTATTGTTGAATAGATGGCTTGTTAATCAGAAATTTGTTCTTTTTATATAAGCCATATTTTTATGTATTTTTTTTTCAGTGCTAGCAGAAGTTAATGCTTTGGGATAAATACTTGTTTTCAAATAAAGTCAAAAGGGTTATGAGAAAACAAGCTTCATGCTCCATGACTGATTAAGAAATTAATTAGCAAACATTTTTATTTGGAAAAAATATTGTATTTTTTTGATTCTTTTTTTTTATTTGGTTCGTCTGTTTGTTTTCCAGTAAAATGGTTAAGCACTTCAAGTAAACAAGATTATGTTTTAAAACTAGGGGAGTGGTAGCAGGAGAAAAGACAATACTAGTTCAGTACTGGAAATTTAATAAATTATTCCATTATACCTATAGGTTAGTAAACCTAGTGAAGTGAAGTCTAAAACCTTCTCCAAATGATATCATAATAATTTAAAATACATTCCTTTGCACCTGAGAGTTCTCCATGAAGCTTGGCATACGAAGATGAGATTTGAGATACATTTTGGTGTTACTGTCATGAAAGTTGGATTATGAGAAAATGATATAGTATCTACAACCAGTGTTTACAATGAAAGACAAATTTAAATTCAGTAGACTCTTATTTAAGTGACATAAGATTGTAACTAACACATCATAGTAAAATTACATCTTACTCTCTCCTTGAAGTGCAAGTAGCCATTCCTATGCTGTGGTCATATTTAGACACTTGCTGATCTCTGCCTAGCTCACATAATCTAACCCATACATATACATGCTTTTCCAAACAGTATTGTCCAAATAGTAAATGAAGATTCTTTTTTATTTCTATCAGAAATAAGCAGCATGAACATGAGTGACTGCACATACTCACATACTTACTATCTGGGGCAAACTGTCACGCAGTTATCTTGAGCTCTTTTCAGACTTTATTCTTATTGTTCTCATTGAGTGTTCCAGTCATGGTACAACTTCATTCCCTGTTACAACTACTGCAAAGTGTTTTAACAGTATTGTTCATTTTGGAAATATGAAAGGTAATCCCTATATTGAAATTTGCACTCCTTTTTGGAATGAGAAATAAATTAATAGTAGCATGGGCCCAGATGAGAAAAATGGAAATAGGTGTCCTTTAATAGCAAGCTTAATCCTTTGAATGTGTAATCTACAATGTTAAAAAAAATGGTTTCTTTGTTTAAGATACCAACTGGAAAAAAAATAAATCATGGGTTTTTCTTTACAATTAAATTTATCATGCTATTAAAATACAAAGAATGTAATGTGTTTACTCAGTATGGACTAACAATAAACAGGCTCCAGTCCCTGCCACCTTTTTAATTATGAGAACAGCTCAGCTATATTATCAATCTATCTTCCTGTCCTATTTCCTGCTTACATCTCTATTTCTGTACTTTTCTGACTCTTATCATTGTGGTACTCTTAAAGGTTAAGAAGAACTATCTGTCACTCCTTCTTCCTACCCAGTAAAAGTTCTATGGAGTATATATGTGGGATAAAATTTTAATGAGAAAAGCGCAACAGGTGAATTCTGCATTGTGAACTGAAATCCACAAGTTTAGAATAATATTTTTTATGGTAAAAATGTGGAGTCTATGCTATGTAATACAGTGGTTTTGTTGTTGTTGCTGTTGTTGTTGTTTGTTTCAAGCTCTGTCTTCTAGTGCAGTCTGCTTTTATTGTTTGGTGGTATGTATATACTGTCAAAGGTGCTGGCCAAAAGCAGAAATGTGGTTGCCCATGTTGTTTTGACAATTTATTGTATAACACTGAACATGAAGATAGAGGTCTTGAAATGAATTGTGTGATTATGTGGTTGTTAATAAAACCAAAGAGTACCAGAAGAAGATATTCATAATTATGCCTTAGCTAGCTGGTACTCCAAATCTGAGCATTGTACCAGCTGAAAACTTTTGCAGATATGGACCAGTTACCAGGAAGATATAAAAGGTTTCAACAAGGACTTCTGGCTGAGCATTTTTACTAAATGCTTTGGAATAGGCATTTCCTTCTCAGAGCACCTTCGCTGCTGTAGACTTATTTGTCCTCCAGATCTCTTAGCTCCTTTTAGATACCAGATACCAGAGACAATGGAAGATGTCTGTGTTATATGAACTGGAAGGCACATTTAAATTTGACCTCCTTTTACTTGATACTTATTGCCTTTACAACTTCGCTGCAGGCTACACTATATACAGATATCAGAAGATCAGATAGAATAATGTAGGTGCTTACCATAACAATTTTAATATTGCTGGTTAGGATTTATTTACAGCAAGTGGCACTCTTTGAAAGTGAAAAATGTGTCCTTGAAGGTAAAATTCATATGATATAATGGTTCAAGAGAATTAAAAAGAACATGTTTCTACTAGTTATATATGTATAGCATATTTTATTTATTTATTTATTTATTTATTTATTTTTGCTTTAACATGGAAGACCTGAAACATTACCTTAAAAGGGGGCATAATATGAATAATATGAGGATAATTGTGAATGGATAGAAGGTAAAGTATTCTTAATTGTACTAGAAAATGAAATATCCAGATAAATATGAAGTGAAGCATTTTGATTTGTAAGAGAAAATGTCACTAATAGATTACTGTAAGTAAACCCTCAACAGTCTTTAATATTACTGATACATAGTGGTTACTGGTAAGAAAGCAACAATAAGACATAATCAATACATTAATTTTATAGCTGAAGTATAGATCTGAGTCGGGTAGTAGTGATTTTAGCACTGTGATTAAATAGCTTTTGCTAGTCCTTGTCAAATGCTTACTTCTAATGTCTCCTGCTATTTGTTATCCAAAACAAATGTTAAATCAGCTACTGGGTTTACAGTAACATATCAACAAAAACTAAATCAGAACCAAAACCAAAGATTTATTAAATGAAATCAGATTTTTCTAATCAAATTCATTATTGTTGTCTGTTTTGACCTTATAAATAGTACTAGCCTCAAAGAACAGATATATATGGGATCAATTCACGGGTTTGAAATTAGCATAATCAGAGGGAAGAGAAAAGGTCTCACTGAATTTCATAGTCCTTGTTTAACAGTATCTGCAACATGAGAAAACATAAACAAGACTAGAGGAACTCTCTCTTGGCTCATCCTACCTCTCAATAGGTAACTACTTCCTTCTCCACTCTGATTAGGAATCACCCAATTCTCCCTCTTTCCCTTTTCTAAAAGACTTTGGTAAGATTTTAGAGAATTAGGACAAAAGCAAAAATGTGAAATAGATGCTTCTCCAGAAACAGGAGCATATATCTACTAGTATATATGTATCTGAAAAATTCTTCATTATATTTACTCTGGCTAAAATGCTGGTCTGGGAACAGGTTGTAATTACAATCCATACATTTCTGAATGGCAAAGAGGCAAAGATATCTTATTTAAGCACATGGATTCTCACAGGAGTAATGAGATGGAATTAAGACACAGGAAAAATTAAGCTGACTTTTGGTGATGGTGAGGAACACTTTTCCTTTAGTTTTAGTAATTGTACTTTAGAGCAGAATAATCTTCTCAGGAAAGTGGGGAGTCATGTCTATTGGGACATCTTAAAGTCAGCTGGATACAATCTGCTTGCTTACATACTTGGAGAAGGGCAAGGAGAAATCTTTTTATATACCCTTTCTATTATTTTAATACCTCATGGATAGATATATGTATGTGTACAGTTGTTCTAATGAGCAGAACTTTTGCTTCTTTCTGTGCTGAAAATAAACAATGGAGAAATTCAGGCTATGCAGATCTGCTTATCCATCAGTGGTCTAATAATCACATTCTTTGTATTTCAGTTAGTAGTAAGAGGATTTGATTATATTTGAAGATTTTAAAATTTGAAATATTTGAAAATTTTATAAAAGATATTTAAAATGTAAATAACAACTATACAATATACAGTATGTATTAATTATGAATTTAGAATACATTTCCAAGGCATAAATTAGTAATTCTTGTGTCTTCAACATCAGATATTTTATTTACTCTTATAAGAAGAAATGAATTCATATAATGGCTTTAATTCTTTGGAAATAAAATGATTATAATTATACACTTCATTTTTAGAAGGGTAGGTAGGAAGTGAAAGGCCAAAACAAATATGTGCATTTGTACATGTAATACTAAGATCCATTGGAACTATGTGTATTACCAGTACTGAAAAATATAGACTTGCAAATTGATTACTTTTTTCTAGGAAGGTACTGTGTGTCTTCTTATCAGCAGAAACTGTGTAAAGAGAATACACTCTCTATGAAGTGCTTTCCTGATTTGGATTGGCAAAGATCTGAAGAACACATTGCAATTTTAGCAGCAAGGCCACTCTTTTCAGAAATCGATCAGTAATCTGTAGGAATTAAGCACTGGTGGTAAGAAGTAGCTATAAATACTTTTTAATTTCCCAGTTGTTCCTCAAAGATGTACGTTTTTCTTTCTTTCTTTCTTTCTTTCTTTCTTTCTTTCTTTCTTTCTTTCTTTCTTTCTTTCTTTCTTTCTTTCTTTCTGTCTTTCTCTTTCTTTCTCTTTCTCTCTTTCTCTCTTTCTTTCTCTTTCTCTATTTCTCTTTCTTTCTCTCTCTCTTTCTCTCTTTCTCTCTTTCTCTTTCTCTCTTTCTCTCTTTCTCTCTCTCTTTCTCTCTTTCTCTATCTCTCTCTTTCTCTCTTTCTCTCTCTCTCTCTTTCTCTCTTTCGTTCTGTCGTTCTTTGATGCAGATCAGGATAAAGTTGTCTTTCTAGGCCACAAGCACATAGTATCAGCTCATGTCAAGCTTTTCAGCCACCAGTAGCCCCAAGTCCTTCCCCACAGGGCTTCTTTCTACCCACTCGTTGCCCATCCTGTATTCATACTTGGGATCATCCTGACCCAAGTTCGGGACATTGTACTTGGCTGTATTGAACTTCTTGAGGTTTTCATGAGACCAATTCTCAAGCCTGTCATTAATTCTACCAACATAGCTATGATGTCAAGTAAGGACTTTGTAATATAAGAAAAACACATATTCTCACATTTATCTGCAGTATGTTGAAGGATGAGAAAGAAACATGTTTACAATTCACTATCTTTTAAGAAAATTACTTGTCTCTAATGATGCATGAGACACAGTTTTCCATTTTATAGTTTTTGAGAACTATAAAATTTTTTGAGAAAGCTTTTCTTTAAAAATTGCACTTGATCATATAACCGTGAAGCTAAACTTGCAAGTTTTCTTTACAAAATACATCACTTTCTCAGGGCAGCTTAGAATATGCTGTGATAAAACTCAAATGCATCCTTTTAAATTAATGTTGAAATGTATGTGCTAAAGAACATACTAAAATGAGTTATTGTTGTTGACTAAGGCTATTTTTATATTATGGTAGTTCTGTCTAAGATAACATCTTAAAATGCAGCCTAAAATAAAACTTTGATTCTCCTTTTATTTGCATATTGGCTTTTTTTTATCTCTTAACCTTACTTTTACAGAGCTATATAGGACGTGAATTTGGCTCTGGAAATACAAGGTAACATTAAATATTCTTCTATAATCAATTAAAAAAAAAAGATTTCCCCCTCTTGGGGAACCTGATGAAGGTCTTTACTGAACTGAGGTTGGAAGTTTTGGGAAAACCCTGAAATTACTAAGAATAATGATTTCAATATACGACATTCAGAAAGCAAATGATACACTGCTAAACATGGCTTTTGAATACAATTCACATCGTTGGTTTACGTGTGGTTTATAATTAATTGCAAGTGATTCATGATCTTAAGTTTCCAAATCAGAAAGAAATGCAGACAGCTGATTCATATTTTTTATGGTGAGCAGTAATTTGTACCTAATGACTAGTAAAGTGAAATTACTGAGTGTGCTCAACTGAATTTCCTGAATACATCAGTGGGAGTTTTATAATTTTACAGTCAGCATGATATATTCAGAATCAGTTTAAAAAGTGACATTTGGTTCAGATTAAGTTTATAAATAAAATTAGAACTGAATTGGCAGTATTTTCAATTTAATCTCTTTTACTCAGGGGTATATAATTTGGCTTTTATGTTTCTTTACATTAATTAGAAATAGCAATTGTAGGCACAAGATTAAAACCGCCATTACATGTCAACCTCCATGAGCAAGGAGGACATTGTCTGAATGGAAAATTAACTATTCTTTCTGCTAAAAACAAAACAAAACAAAAAAATTACTGGTTTTATTTCACCTTTTCTGTGGATCAAGACAGCATTTCACTTCTGCAGGAGATAAACCTGAAAGTTTCAATACAGATGTACATGTACAAGCTTTCTGGTTGTTATGTTGCCTCATTTCTATTCCCTGTTTAGTGTCATTGGATGTACAGACTGTATGTATGTGTGATTCTGTTTTGTGCCATGTTTTCCCTTTTGTGACAACTTGGGACTGGTTACACCAAGTTAAGACTGCTTTGGAGCTAGAGCATGGCTGGGGAGTTTAGGCAGATTTGGAAAGCGGGAAGTAGTCCCACATTCCCTCGTACCAACAAGGTTGTGGATAGATGTTAACAACATCAGATTTTTTGCCTTTAAGTAGGGATTTATGCCTCAATTTTTCTGGTCTTAGGACCTCCGGCTATCATCTTTCTCTTTCAACTTTGCTTTATGTGCAGATGTCACAGAGCATCCCTGACAGTTCCTCCGTGTTCTCTGTCTAAAGCTGAGGATCCAAGATCACCTACAATAGCCTCCTGAAGTTTTCTAAAGATATGCACCAAGTGTCCCTGCTGTGTGTTAAGCCCAGGAGAGAGGTCTGGCTTTGCAGTCAGATCCCCAACCCCACAGGACCACAGACCAAACCAAGGGTCATGGTGCAGTGCTTTTGCAATTCCTCATCTCTGCACAGTCTCTGTGGCCAAGAAGACACACAGTAACTCCAAATATAGCTGAAATAGAAGTTTTGTTTTCAGTAAATTAAACAATGCAGGGAAAAAATATTAGAAGAGCTTACATCTGTATTAATCTCTCCAGCACACCCATTGGGTGTATTTTATGGCAGGCCTAAGTTCATCAAATACCTTCAGCAGATGTCTGTCTCTGGGCTTACCTAAATAACCACTTTTATTTTTCCCTTCTTGCTAAAATTCTCTAGAGCTTCCTTTATGTAAGTTTTGTAGGTTAACTGAACAGATCATCAAATACTAGATATTTAATGGTACCAGAATGTTATGTAAGTTTGTTTGTTTAAATTCTGTATCTGTTCAGGTGTATGACTGCATACATATATGCTACATAACTTTTCAGCAAGCAGAACACAAAAATGGTCAAAATTCATCATGTTATGGACACACATAACTGCTGTCTCCTTCTACCTTTGTTCCTCAGTTATAC
>NW_028181184.1:0-47500 GCF_964211825.1 Aythya ferina | reverse complement strand
AGTGATCACTTAGGGCATTTGGCTGGCTTTAATTAGGTTTCTTAGCTAAAACTTAGGAGGACATTCTGGTTGAGATTAAGATGACACTTGGATAACAAATTTCACTATTTGGAAAACATCAGTTTTGCCTAAATAAAAATACATTGATTTATTCCATATTATTTTATTTCTGGAAAATTAACTCCAATAAGCGTCACCTTCCCCCCTCCACCCCCACCGCCCCCCCAAGGAGGCTGTAAAAATTCTGCATATAACAACAGCAGTAATTCTAGTATGGAGGCTGAAGTTTTCGGGGTGTGCACTTGGGATCAGACTGGCCTTTCTAGCATGGTTCAGTAAGGGGTTTCTCTTGCTGTAAGCTGTGAAGCTGCTGGCTAGAAACCTCAAGCGGGTTTGCTGTGTATCATAGCAGCTTTCAAAGCTATTTAATTTATGCTTTTGATTAATGCAGCCTCAACAGCACTCTGTTATCCTGCATGCATAAAAGCAAGTTAAAGTCGCCTTTTCCACACTCTCCCTGGACTGAGGTATACTGTGCTTCCCTGGTCACAGAAACATAGCTAGTAGTTTTGAGCAGCACAGATGCTGCTGTCAAAATGAAATAAGCCTGAATTAGTTTCTCTGCCTGTGCAGGGCATGCATCTCATCTAATATTTTGTTGTTACTTATATCCTTGTTAATTCACAATGTTCAGGCACAAAGCACAGGAGGACCTGCCAAGTTCTGCTCAGTGCAAGGCTGAGGCAAATAGCTTAAGAGCTTGAGGCTATAGCATAGTAGCTCTGTCTCTTGAGACTTTTTTTTGGATTTAGTCTGAAGCTTATTTATCAGAATACTCTTTCCCAAGAGGTGTTTCCCATTAAAGGGTTCTGAGGAACGCCATCCTGAGAGCTGTTGGGTAGAAGAAAGTGAATGCTGGACAATATAGAGCAGCTCACACTGTGCTCTCATGTTGTGAGTGAAAGGGATGCTCCATGGTGTCCTCTGGAAAGTACACATATTTGGATTTAATATTATTAAATGCCTATAATTGTCCAACTCAGTTGCCCATTTCAAGACTATGAACCAGTGTCCCTAGTGCCACCTCACATCACACTCAGCCCGCTCCATCTGACACCTTCAGCACTCACTTGTTTTTCTTTTTTTCTTTTTCTTTTTTTTTTTTTTTTTCCTGTGTTAGCAGGCATATCTGAAAAGTGGGGATACCAGAAAAAAGCCCTAAACACAACTACCAAAATTAACCTTTGTGCATGTGTTAGTGTATAACATCAGGTGCCTAAGGATAATAATATAAGAACTGCCAGATAATAAAACTGTACAATAAAAACATTATCAAAATTAAAAAGTCTAGTTTCTGATTGCAATTCTGATTCTGATTCTGTTATTTGACTTCTGACTCTTATTACAGGTGCCAGTAAGAATAAATGGCAAATCACAATCAAAATCATATAATGCCAAAAATGAGGAGCTCTACCAAAATATATCTTTCTAGATACAAGGTGTATATATGCATATTTACTCCCTAAAGCATCTCAGTAATTTCTCTTCATTAGATGAAGATGCCTAATGCTGCAAAATTTTATTACAGAAGTCTTTGTAATATAGAGGATCTACAGTATGCAACATTACTGAGAGCTGCCTGTACGGTATTAGAACAGTGCAGGTGTCCTTGCAGTCAAAATAACTGCAATTTTATTAATTGTTGCCAGAGGAAAGGGAAGCTTACCAGCTTGTACATTTATGTATCTAAATTCTGAAAAGATAGAGGCATTGGGAATGTTTTAATATCATCTCAGAAGAAAACTGGTATTTTCATTCATATTAGAAAGAGAATTTCAGTAGAGATTCTCTCCCTTTATACTCTGATCCAAAGAAAATAATGTTGCTATTAGCAAATCATGTGATTTTATTTCCAACTCAAAAAAGTATGATACTTTAAAATGTTCTCCAGTGTTAAACTGTCAGTGTTAACATAAAATATTATATTACCAGTGTGTGCTTGCTTGTGATTATGTTTAAAGTCTTTCACTGCTTGTTTCACTAGCTCAAGGAAGGGTAATGGTGTTTTTAGTTCTTTTTTCTTTTTTTTTTTATGAAAAAATAATATTAAGGTAGTTTCTCATTAAGAAAACAAACAAACAAACACACACACACAGAAAGCAATTTCCTATTGTTGTTAAAAATGAGTGTTAGTAATATATGGAAAGTATCCCAAAATTTCCTCAATTAAGAGAATTAATGGAGCTGAGACAGAAGAAAAATATTTCCATAAGATAGGACATGCATTTAACATTTATAGAATTAAAGACTGTCCCTTTCTCTTCAAGTAAAGTGTTAATGTAATGGCAATCAAAAGAAAATAGACGTGATGATCACCATGGAAAAACAAACAAACAAACAAACAAACAAACAGTTACTTTATTATACTCAGTGGCATTTCTGCGGTATAGTTACTGTATAACCACCTACTGAAGAGTAAGGTATTTCAGTGTGACCCTATTTGATGTAATACAAAGGCTACATTCCTTTAGGGAATGAAGTATACCCAACTGCATCTCTAAGGTCATCCACAACAGCTTGAATATAATATTTTGTTTAAAAACAAACAAACAATCAAACAAACATATTTATGATATTGTATTTAAGATTTTTTAAACAATCTATTCGTAATAAGTATTTAGGAGCATTTTTAAAGAAAATTTTCTGAAACGCAGTAAATCAGCTATGTGGCTGAGCAGTAGCACTATGAATGGTCAAGTGGCAACCAATTACACCATTGCCTAGAATCAAAACCCAGTTGCTTTGATGACAGATCATTCAAAAGGACATTGGGAACAGGACTTGACACTGACAGCCAAAAGGAGGAAAAAGAATAGTGGGTCCTTTCCACCCTTCCCTGAGCCACGTGGAAGGTTTCCTCCAACCATGAACATGTGGCCCTGAACATAAACAGCTGCCTGTGCCCTTTTGGGGGTGATGGTGGGACTTTGGTGGTGTAACTACAAAATCAGTCACTCAGAGCCCCCTCAGCCACCTCTGTGATCTGCTTTTGTGACAGCTGTGATGCAGCTTTGCTCTGCAATGCCCAGGTATCTGAAGCTCCCCAGCACGGCCCCTCTGCAGACTTTCTGCTCCCTGGGACCGCATACAAGATTTCTGACCCTGTGGGATTTTGTTAGAGTCACGCTGGATTACAGCTGTGTAAAAATCCATTTAGTATCTTACTTTACTAAGACACTGCAGCATGTTTCTCAATCAACTAAACCTTTCTCTAGGATTTTTTTTTTTTTTCAATTTGTCTTTGATAGAAAATGTCCATACGTTACAAAAGGTTGGGATTAAGGGCTTCCATAAACTCTAGACTGAATTCTGAATTCTCAAGAAACAGCATTCAAAACATTTTAATATTCAAGACATCACAGGAGCAGCCTTCCTCTAAGCTGATTTTGTAACTGACTTCTACAGTTTTGTAAGAATATCTAGAGAAGAGTAAATTTAGTAAGAACTATAAAAGAAGAGGGAAACTTCTCCATAGGAGGCAGGATGTGGGCTTGCCACAGAGATCTGTGTACACATTAAGCAAGTAACTGCTGTCTGCTTAGGACTTCTACTTCACCCAGCCCTGTACTAGCTACTGAAGGCAGCCATACCATACTGTTTATTTCAAAAATAAATTCAGATTCAGAAAAGACCATTCACTTAAAGAGTAAGCATATTTCATTTCAGATGAGCTGAAAAGACTACATAAAGCAACAAATCATCTGTGGACAAAGTATAAACCATTGCAAAATATATTCCACATTGTAACCCAGATATTTTTGTTCTCTCTTATTCTGTTTATAAAACAGCTATAAAAGAAATCCTAAACAGATATGGGTGGCAGGCTGATTTATGCATCTTCTACATACTTGTGTATTTACTGTAGGACTAATGCTCTGGAGTGGCACAATAAGGCAAAGACCCACAGTGATGTAGAAAAGTATGCTAAACCTTTGGTATGGATTTTGTGAACAAGCAAACTTGTTGAATTATGAGTTCCTGTATTTTTTTCAGGCTAAAATCTTTGTGAACCTGTAGGAAAGGAACTGTTTGTTTGGTTGGTTGGTTGTTGTTTTTTCTTCAACTTTCATAGGCTCTTGGTTTAGTATTTCATTAATCGTGTCTAAGGAGGAAAAAAAGACACTAATTACTTTCTAGGAATAGAACCCTCTCTACTTGATCATGTAAGAAAAATAAAAAATGTGTGCTTTGACATGCCACAAATAGATCTGGATAACCACGTTAATCAAAGTGTGCAGACAAATATCACTCTCCAGCCACATAACACAGTTCCATGTTGAAGAACTGTATGTATGATTGCTCTGCACCCTGCTTCTTCCCCTTTCCTGAGGCTTGCCATAGATCTCATTTCAGTACATGTAAAGCAGCAACAGAGCAACTGAGCCCTGCAGGTGTTGTTCAGATCAGGCTTGCTGCAGAGGCGCTTCCATTCCTGCCCTGGAAGTCAACTAACTGCAGACTCCATTTGGTCACTCACTCCATTTGGTCACTCCAAATGGACTTTCTGTCTCAATGATTTCCTCATTCAGATTTCACACTAAAAAAATCCATTTTTGTCATTGCCACTAGAGGGATCTGAGCATTTTCTTCTCATGTTCTCCTCCATTGCTGTACTTTACACTTGAGAGGAAGGCCAGAACAATTAGTCTCAGTATTGCTTAATTTTTTCTTTTTAGTTGGACACCTCTCTTGAGTCTGATAATATAATGTACATTATTTATATATTTTTCCCTATAAATTACTTTACAAATATTAGAGCTAACTGGTATTTGTTTATTAATACTTGATTAATGCCTTTGACATCTAGGATTCCCATGCAAACACAAGCCAGGGTTACTTACTCTCTGAGGTTAGACAGAACTACCTGTGTTCTTGCTATAGCTTTAGTCCTGTTATTTTCTGAATTACCTGTTAGCTAGTGAAGTACAGAATCAATTAAAAAAATCATCCCTTAAATGGCATGTATTTTTTTTTTTTTTTTTGATTTACAACCTGTGCGAAAAAAAGATCAAGATAGCTTTTCAAATATGATGGGAAAGGTGAATGGTGAACTGATGCTGATTACAAAAGTGGATCTTCATATCTGCATTCTGTGCTACATCACACAACGTACATTTCAGGTAATGATTTTTTTTCTTTCCTATTTTTCACTTTTGATCTATTTTCTTGTTCCTTCCCTTCCCTTCCCTTCCCTTCCCTTCCCTTCCCTTCCCTTCCCTTCCCTTCCCTTCCCTTCCCTTCCCTTCCCTTCCCTTCCCTTCCCTTCCCTTCCCTTCCCTTCCCTTCCCTTCCCTTCCCTTCCCTTCCCTTCCCTTCCCTTCCCTTCCCTTCCCTTCCTTTTTTATTTCTTTTTTTCCCCTTTTTTATTTTCTTTTCAATATTTGATATATATGTAATCAATCAATCAATTTGAAACATAATCAAAAGATTTGTTTTGTTACTGGTAATCAATTGAATCAGAGGGGAGGGTGAAAACACTGAAAAAATATTAAAATGGTTTTAAAACTGTCAGGGAACACTTTAGCTGTCACTGCTACAGTGCTAGCATTGGTCAAAGAAGCTGGTAAGAGCAGAAAAGCTTCTACATTTTCTTGTTTGAAACTTGCAGGTCAATAGTGACTGAAAATAATTACATTGGATTGTAGCCTCAGTCCAGTTCCTGGTGGACAAGTGTCCATGTCACAGAATCCACCATTGCAATTGGCAATAGTTGGCAGGATCAGCAGAGAAGCCAAGGATTGAACGGGCATGGAAATTAAACTATTCTCCTGCCCCTAATTATGGTCCTTTCAAGTCATCTTTGAAAAACATTGTTTGGGAAAAGTTGCACAGCTGTTGGCAGTGCTGAACATGTCCTGTGGATAAACATAGCATTTCCATTTCCAATGTCTTATTCTGGCACATTTTGTAACCTTAAAAGTCACAGAAGAGGGGAAAAAGATATATATATATATATTTTTCATTGCAGTAGTAGTATTTTTTTATTATTATTTTTTAGATAAAATCTGCAGTTCTTTCCTTCTTCCAAACTGTGTGCTATGCTGTTTTCAAATATTTTTGAAATAACTGTTAAGAGAAAGGAAGAATCTAGATTTTTATTGTTCTTATGAAGCCATTGTTTTGGTCTCTTGTCACTATATATTTTGGTAGAAAGGTGATTATCTTTCTTAAATGAATTACCTAAACATGGATTTCTTTGCTTAAATATGGCACAGGTGGTCTAATTGATTTCCTGGGATTCTTGTGCTCAAGGACATCTCTGGAGCCACAGGCCAATCATTCGTTTCTCAATAGGATCTTTAGTTTAAAACCTGATGATAAGAATGTTCTAGTCTAACATTAGTTGGAACTGGACCTAAAAAAGTCATGTGAGCATTATCAATTTTAATCTCCATAAAAAGAATAATTGTCTAGCATTTTTTGAGAGGGATTGAAAGACCTAAGCAAAGTTTGTCAACTGCCTGCACACAACTTCAACAGTTTCTAGTTTTTGGAGGGGAAGAATGTTGTATTTTATTTTTAGGGAACAATAATGTGTACATAACATGGCTTTTCATAATACTGATCTATTCCAGTGGGTTTCAGCTCAGGTGACTTGCCTTCTGGAATATTGCACTTTTTTTTTTTTTTCCCCAGGGTGATGGGGGAGAGGGGGGGATGGGAGACAACTCTAGAAAGCCCCTAAAAAAATTATTGACCAGGTACTTCAGCTTTATGTGGGTTTAATATTTTGATGACAGATAGTATTAGATAGGTTACTATGCTCTATATTAAAAGGCAAATATTTATAGTGGCTGTGTTTTTGTTGTTGTTTATTTGTTTGTTTGTTTGTTTTTAATGTTGTATAAAGTCTAGTATGTACAGGTACACCTTGATATGCAGTTCATTGCATATTGTGCATATTGGAAATTTTTGGCACTTTTAAATGTCATTTTAATGTATTTAGAAATTCACATATTTGCAGGTACTTAAGGTTTTTTGTTTACCCCTGAAATTTTCTTTAATCTATAATTATAAAATATTCTCTTTGGCTCTCTGGTTTGAGGGTACAGATGGAATTGAGCTAGAAGATGCGGGTTGATGCACATGGATCCTGGGAAAACAGAGGGGCTAAATCTGCTGTCTGAAATGAGGCTTTTGGTAGAAATGAATCTGGAAATGTTCTGTGCTGATTTTCTGTAGTAGTGTAGCTAAATCTTTCTTTACAATGTCTTTGTAAACTTTGTTAGGTACAACTTTTAGTGATGTATTTTCTTATTCCATCTAAAGAACTTACTTTTGTTCAGTTACACTACATTTAACAAGTTATATCAATGCTCTGAAGACTGGTCAGTGACCCCAGTGTACCAAGCATATATGTTATTGCTGTATCCTTGGCAATAACAAGCATGCAATCTTTGCTTTGCTCTGTTAAAATTTTGCTTTTTGGGCTATTTTTAATGGCCACATGAGAGCATTCTTATTGTTCTAATGTCTTCCTTGTTTATAACAGAATAATTAAATTTATAATCAGCAGCTTTTAATGATACATTAATATATCAAGAAGTCTGGAAGCAACTTGTTAGTGGAACTAACTTCTAATTGAAAACAAGCTTCTCGGTGTCTGAGGCATAGAAGCCTGAAGCAAAATACCAAACAAAAAGAAAAATGTATCCTTTTTGAAAATATGTGATTTGTTGCTTCCTGTTAGGCATTAAATGTAGAATCAATTGGCACATGACCACTGAGCTCCATGTATGGTCTGAAAAGTTTTCTAAGATAAATAATCAGAGAAAAGCTTATTTCAAAGCCTACCTGAGTAACTTTACAAGTCTTTAAAAGCAGTAGTACTATGCTTCCATTGGTATTCATTTAAATCAGTTTTCAGCGCCTCTGACTGCAGGTTCGCTTTTACCATTGAGATAGACTCCTTGTCAGAGAATGATAGACTTGTTCTAATCATCTGGAATTTAAAGATAAATCTCCTAAGACCCAGTTCCTCTGCAAGGCCTCCAACATGCTGCAGCAGCTGGCCTAATGCAATGGATCCAAATGACTGAAGGCATGTAGAAGCTACCTTTTCCCAGAGTACATGTGGATGAGCCAAGTTCTTCCAACAAAACCAACTGGATTGGTGTTTTCATTATCCAATATAAATTGGATACCTAAGTCAAGTTATTTGGTGTTCAACCACATAGTTAGAGTAGTTCAGAGTGGCTGAATATTGATAGTCTACCTTTTCTGATACCTACGTTCACTTTTCTTTATTCCCTTTTTTGTCCCTTTAGTTCATCATATACCCCTAGGCGAATTATAATCATGCTTTGATGCACAGGATTTGGTGCTTGCTACCATTGTGGGTTTTTGGGTTGGGAGGATGGGAGGGTTGTGGGGTTTTGGTTTGGTTTGGTTTGCTTGGATTTTTTTTGTCTCTCCTGTGCTGTCTTCTCTTATGTCTCTCAAGATTATTGTTATTATTACTGGTTTTTTTTTTTAAGAAACATAAATTTTACATAATTTAAGAAACAGAAATTTAACAAACATAAATTTTTAATACATTAAAAAAAATGTTCATGTTTTAGAGCTGGACAGAGGTTTGAAGAAGACAAGAGAGTTGTGAGCTGATAAACAAAGCTGATAAACAAGCTCTTCATCTTTATGTCATCAACTGTAGCACAGCTGTTTCTTGACTTTTGATGATGTAGATGTTTTATATAATTTTCAGATTTATGATCTGTACCCATCATTGATCAAAGTTTAGAATATCTGCTGGCAATACAGTTTTAAAATTCCTTATAATTCTGAAATTGTATCTTATTCTTCTTGAAGGAGTACTGATTTTGAAGGTTAAAAACTTTGGGTGTTCTGTATTAGGAAGGTAGCTATCTAAACAGGCCGGGACCAGTAATTTCTTACACAATTATATCTGTCTGATGTTGCCTGAATGTGGTACTGAGCTGACAGTACAAATATATTTCTTCTTGGTCACATGTATGCATCATAAAATATTATTATCACTCTTGGTCTATTATCACTCTTGGTCCTAATCAACTTCTTTCATAAAGGTCCTTCCCATGTACTGCTATTTAGCATTGCTGTTTTTCAGCATCTCTTGCTCTGGTCTCAATTTGATTATATCTGTTTGTTTTTTTTTTTTTGTTCATGAATGAGATAAATATTTTATTAGACTCTAAGGTCTATGTTTTATTGTCCTCTTGTGCTTCATCTGACAAGGCCAGGAAATTAATCATAGAATATATCCCTGCATCTTCCTCTCTTTTATTTTGTCTAATGATACCTTGAGAATTGTCTGCATGCAATCAAATTTATGAAAGACCTATTAAGGCAGAATTCTGCCTCCCTCCAAAGTGATATGTTAATGAAACTACTCTGTGAGATCGGATACAGAGTTTACAGAGTTTGCTAAGGTTTTAGGATAGAAATTAACATTTATTTTCTGATTCTAGTTTTATAGAGCCATGTATTTATTTAGAATGCTAAAAAACTGAAGTGTGTACTTTTTACTTGATCTTTTGCAAGGTGCTGTTGACATGTATGCGCTATCTCAATATTGTCCACACATGCTGGACACCACACATTTATGATTTTTGTAGCTCAAGTGTAAAGGGAACTGCTGCCTCTCAACAACTGTTGTATGCTCTGTATGTGAGAAAACTGGTGATTCTCTATAACACTATGAAGTTACTGCTGACAAATGATGGCAATTTAATTTGTATCCTATAAACATGTATATTGCACAGTGCAAGTGCCTGGGCTGTTACATATTTTTATCCACTTCCTGCTCTGATCATCAAACATATTATTAGTGTTGATTCTTCACATACACTCGTACTATTGTCCTCTACTAATAATCATTTCTATTCAGATAGACATATATTCATTCATGATTTGGAAAGAAAATGTCAGAAAATATGATATTAAAAGAATGAAAATAAAGGTCATCTATGGTTTGCAGCATTCACTCTAAAAATAAGAAAACTTGATGATGGGTTAAGGAAGATAGAAATTGAAGTTCCCATGTTAACAACAATTAGGCCCCTAACTTCATTGAATATTCCTAATTTATTTTGAAAAGTTAGAGGTAATGTGTAAAATCAGTTGTCTAATAATAAGTAAATATTACATTAAAAAAAAAAAAGTTTTCCTCATAATAAAATAAATCTCTTTGCTAATTTATTTGAAACTATTTTACAGAATATGTTTTTGATTTATTACAGTCTATCTGTAACAAACCATATTAAATCTTTGTGAAACAAACAAACAAAACAGACAATATATTGTCCTGATTTTGGCTGGGATAGAGTTAATTTTCTTTTTAATAGCTGGTATGGTGCTGTGGTTTGGATTCAGGATGAGAATAATGTTGATAACACACTGTTGATAACACAAATGATGTAGTTCATTTGTTTTGTATAATAATAGTTAATAAATTATAAATTATAAATAAATCATTATTATTATTGTTGTTGTTCTTGTTCCTGTTCTTAACCCCCACCCCCCCTTTTTTTTTTTTTTTTTTTTTTTTTTTTCTGTCCACGGAGAGGACACGAGGAAATGGGATGGAAACTCTGTCTGGACCTTAAAGGCACAGGTATGTGAGTTGCAATAATAATAAAAAAAAAAAACTAAAAACATTTTTTTTTTTTAGGAAAATTGCTGCCCCACTTTTGAGTGGGCAGTTTCCCCAACAGTGTAGGTTGGTTCTGACCTTAATAAAGAGACATCTAATTCACAGTTACAAGGAGTAACAAATGTTATGACCAGGCCTAGAGGGGCTCTGCCTCCAGGCAGGGGGAGGGAAGACACAGTCAGTTTTATTGAACTGTGTGGATTCAATAGCTTGGCATATCAGACCCACAGAAGTATAAAGCTCTAGCGGACACCTGTGCACAGTATGTCCTAATACCATCAAGCTATAAAGGGGCAGAACCCATCTGTATTTCAGGAGTGACAGCGGATCCCAATAGCTAACTCTACTGGAAGCCAACGTACTGGGAATGAGTGGCAAAAGCACCCCATTGTGACTGTCCCAGAGGCTCCATGCATCCTTGGCATAGACTGCCTCAGGAGACCTGAAATGGTACTGTTGGGCTTTTGGTGTGGCTGCTTTGGAGACAGTGGTAATTAAACAGCTATCTACCTTGCCCAGTCTCTTGAAGGCCCCTTCTGTTATGGGGTTGCTGAGGGTCGAAGAACAGCAGGGGCTGATTGCTACCACAACAATGCACCGGCAACAGTATCACACCAACAAAGCCTCCCTGATTCCCATCCATAAGCAGATTCATGGACTGGAGACTTATCACTGAAGTGATAAGCAAGTCTCACTCACCCTTTCCTAGTCCCATATGGCCATTGCCAAAATTTAATGGAGCGTGGAGACTAGCAACGGACAATCATGACCTGAATAAAGTCACATAACCACTGAGTTCTGCCATGCTGGACATGCAAGTAATTCTGTATGAACTGGAGTCAAATACACTAGGTGGTATGCCACAACTGAAATTGCTAATGTGTTTTTGTCAGTCCCTTTGACAGAAGACTGCAGGCCACAGTTTGCTCTCAATTGGAGGGGCATCCAGTACACCTGGAACCAACTCCCCCAGGGGTAGAAATAGCCCCACCATTTGCTATGGATTGACCCAGACTGCACCTGAACAGGGGGAAGCTCCTGAACATCTGCAATGCATTGATGCCATCATCATGTGGGGCAACACAGCAGAAATTTTTGAGAAAGACAATAAAATAGTTCAAATCCTTTTGAAAGTTGGTTTTACCACAAAACAAAGTAAGGTTAAGGGACCTGAACAGGAGATCCATTTTTTAGGAATAAAATGGCAAAATGGATGTTGTCTGATTCCAATGGATGTGATCAACAAAATAACATTATGTCTCAACCAACTAGCAAAAAAGGAAATATATACTTTCCTAGGTGTTTTTTTTTTTTTTTTTTTTTGAGAATGAAATATTCATAATTACAGCCTGATCATAAGCCCTTCGTATCAAATGACCCAGAAGAAGAATGATTTCAACTGGGGTTCTGAGCAATAGCAAGCCTTTTTAACAAATTAAATGGGAGATAATTCATGCACTAGCCCTTGGACCTGTCCAGGCAGGACAAGATGTAAAAGAATGTGCTCTATACTGCAGCTGAGGAGAATGGCCCCACCTGAAGCCTCTGGAAAGCACCAGGGGAGGCCAACCCTTAGTGTTTTGGAGTCAGGGATACAGAGGATCTGAGGCCCGCTATAGTCCAAAAAGATACTGGCAGCATACGAAAATACGTTTGAGATATTCACAGGAGGTGACACCTGTTATGGTTTAGTCTGGCAGGAAGATACACACCATGCAGCCGTTCTCTTACTCCCCCACAGTGGAATGGGGGAGAGAGTTGAAAAAAAAAAAAAAAAAAAGATAAAAAATGTACGGGTTGAGATAAAAGTAGATTAATAAAACATAAAAGGAGGGTGAAATAATATTGATGAAAAAATAAAATGCAGAACAAGTGAACCACAATGCAGTTGTTCACCACCCTCTGACTGATGCCCAGTCACTACCAAAGCAGTGCCCTACAACCCGCACCCCAAGTCAACTCCCCAGTTTTATTTTTCTGAATAATGGCATATGGTATGTAATATCCCTTTAGCCAAGTTGCACCGACTGTGTTGGTTCTGTCTCCTCTCAGCTTCTTGTGCACGCCCAGGCCCCTCACTGGCAGGGCAGTATGGGAAGCTGAAAAGTCCTTGACTTAGTGTAAGCACTGCTCAGCAACAACTAAAACATCAGTGTGTTATCAACATTATTCTCATCCCAAGTCCAAAACACAGCACCATACAAATTATTAGGAAGAAAATTAACTCTATCCCAGCCAAAACCAGGATAAAAATATGTAGATGGGTATCTTCAACATCTTATGGATATGGACCAGCACGAGAGAAAAAAACATTTACAGTCTCTGAAATGGTAATGGAGTATATCCCTGATGTAACTGACTGATTGCAAAACTGAAAGAAAAAACAGACAGCACCCAATGAATTAAAAACAAAACAAAACAACAACAACAACAAAAACAAAAAACAAAACAAAAAAAAAAAACAAAAAACAACTTTTTACTTCTAGTTCTATTATCTCAAAACTTAAAACACTGAAATTATGCATGGAAGATAAGACCTTAGTAAATAAGGTTATTTCTGTTTCAATATTTGTTATTCCTTCATGTAGTTTCATAAAGGATTTAATTGAATAAAGTTTCATATTTGACTTTCTTCTCAAGGCATGGCAACTTATGTCAAACACAAGAAAAGCAACTAACATTTTCAATAAGACATCTTGAAGGTACTTGCTTAATTAGAAGACCATTTCAGCAAACTTAGATTAGTGAAGAATGATGGCAGGGAACCTGCATTTGTTTAAGGTTCCTGAGTCTTGGTCTTGTGGAGTGACCAAGTAATATGGAGACTAAGTAATCCATCAGACAGCACTTCATATTATTTTGCTTTGGGTGCCATGAACAGTATAATGAAGTTAGTCAACTGCCTAATGTTGTGAACATCAAGTTTTCAGTATCATTTACTCTGTAGCTTTCTTGATAGAGTTTCTGCAGACTATGATGATTTGCAGCTCCACTATGATGTTTATGGGCTCAATAAAGAAAAGTATCTAAAAAGATTATGGGCACTGAAAAAGGAAATACAACCTTTTCTGCAGGAGCACAGAGCAGAACAAACTAAACAGTTTGGGAATTTCTTGCCTGCCAGAAATGGATGATGATTCCCCATAGACATTCTTACTCTTTTTATACCCTCAACAAAAGTCTTTAGGGTTTGAATAAAATTTTCAGATATATAACAAGCCATCTTCCCTTTACACAAGAAGTTTGATGTTCTGTAGCAAGATCTCGGAAGACACAGAATGTCTTATTTTCAGACATTAAAGAGCAGCAAGACATAGTTGTAACTGGTATTTAGGCCTAGATTTCACTAAAGCTGTCAGTAGACTGATATGAACACACTTCACCCATCCTTTTACTCCACACACAATTTCTGCATGATCCCCGTGTGGTGTTACTTGCAACTGGAGAGACAGATCTGGGGAGGACCATGGTGGTTTTACCCTTCTGTGCAGCTGAGCTCCATCAGAACTGCTCTACTCCTCCTCCTCCTCAAAGGAAAAGGGGGAGATACTATGGGAATGGCTCAAGGGTTGAGATAAGAAGAATCATAGAATCATCTAGGTTGGAAGAGACCTCCAAGATCTCCTAGTCCAATCTTTGATCTAACACTAACCAGTCCTCCACTAAACCATATCATTAATGTCTACATCTAAATGTCTTTTAAAACCTCCAGGGATGGCGACTCGACCACTTCCCTGGACAACCTGTTCCAATGCGTAACAACCCTTTCAGTAAAGAAGTTCTCCCTAATATCCAACCTAAACCTCCCCTGGTGAAACTTTAGCCCATTCCCCCTCTTCCTATCACTGGGCACATGGCAGAATAGACCAATCCCCACCTCTCTACAGCCTCCTTTAAGGTATCTATAGAGAGCAATAAGGTCGCCCCTGAGCCTCCTCTTCTCCAGGCTAAACAACCCCAGCTCCCTCAGCTGCTCCTCATAATACTCATTCTCTACATCCCTCACCAGCTTTGTTGCCCTTCTCTGGACATGCTTGAGCACCTTGGTGTCCTTCCTGTAGTGAGGGGCCCAAAACTGAACACTACTCAAGGTGCGGCCTCACCAGATCTGATACAACCAGGATGCCGTTGGTCTTCTTGGCCACCTGAGGACACTGCTGGCTCATATTCAGCCAACTATCAACCAGTATTCGCAGGTCCTCTGCCAGGCAGATTTCCAAACACTTATCTCCCAGACTGTAGCACTGCTTGGGGTTGTTGTGCACCAAGTGCAGGACCCGGCACTTGGCCTTGTTGAACTTCATACAGTTGGCCTCAGCCCATCTGTCCAGCCTTTCCAGATCCTCCTGCAGAGCCTTCCTACCCTCAAGCAGATCGACACACACACCTAACTTGGTGTCATCTGAAAACTTACTGAGGGTGCACTTGATCCCCTCATCCAGATCATCAATAAAGATATTAAAGAGAACTGGCCCTGGTACTGAGCTCTGGGGGACGCCACTAGTGACCGGCCTCCAGCTGGATTTGACTCCATTCACTACAACTCTTTGGGCCCAGCTACCCAGCCAGTTTCTAACCCAATGAATCGTACACCAGTCCAAGCCATGAACAGCCAGTTTCTTCAGGAGAATGCTGTGGGAAACAGTGTTGAAAGCCTTACTGAAGTCCAGGTAGACCACATCCACAGCCTTTCCCTCATCCACTAAGCGCGTCACTTGTCACAGAAGGATATCAGGTTTGTCAAGCAGGACCTGCCTTTCATAAACCCATGCTGACTGGGCCTGATCACCTGGTTGCCCTGTAAGTGCCACATGATGACACTCAAGGTAATTTGCTCCATGAGCTTCCCTGGCACTGAGGTCAAACTAACAGGCCTATAGTTTCCTGGGTCAACCTTCCAGCCCTTCTTGTAGATGGGTGTCATGTTTGCTAGCCACCAGTTGACTGGGACCTCCCCTGATAGCCAGGACTGTTGATAAATGATGGAAAGCGGCTTGGCCAGCTCCTCCGCCAGTTCTCTTAGTACCCTTGGGTGGATCCCGTCTGGCCCCATCGACTTGCGTACATCCAAGTGCTGTAGCAAGTTGCCAACCATTTCCTTGTGGATTATGAGAGCCACATTCTGCTCCCCATCCCCTTTCACCAGCTCCAGTAAAGGATGGAGATTCTCCTTAGTCCTCCTTTTTGTGGTTATGTATTTATAAAAACATTTTTTTGTTATCTTTAACAGCAGTAGCCAGATTGAGCTCTAGATGAGCTTTGGCCTTTCTAATTTTGTCCTTGCACAGTCTTACAACATCCTTACAGTCCTTCTGAGTGGCCTGCCTTCTTTTCCAAAGGTCATAAACCCCCGTTGTTTTTTTTTTTTGTTGTTTGTTTGTTTGTTTTCCCCCTAAGGTCTAGCCACAGCTCTCTGTTCAGCCAGACTAGTCTTCTACCTTGCTGGCTTGTGTTTGGTCATGTGGGGGCAGACTGCTCCTGAGCTTTTAAGATTTCCTTCTTGAAAAGTGCCTAGCCTTCCTGGACTCCTCTGCCCTTCAGATCTGCCTCCCAAGGGACTCTACCTGCCAGTGTCCTGAACAGCTCAAAGTCTGCCCTCCAGAAGTCCAAGATAGCAGTTTTACTGATCCCCATCTTGACTTTGCCAAGAGTAGAGAACTCTACCATTTCGTGGTCACTCTGCCCAAGACAGCTCCTGACCACGACATCTGGACTCGATGATCTTGAGGTCTCTTCCAACCTAGAAATTCTGTGATTCTGTGATTCTGTGATCTCCCATCAGTCCCTCTCCGTGAACAGAAGGTCAAGCATGACACCTCCCCAGGTAGGCTCACTAACCAGCTGCATCAGGAAGCTGTCTTCCATGCTCTCCAAAAACCTCCTAGACTTCTTCCTCTGAGCTGTATTGTATTTCCAGGATATGTCTGCAAAGTTGAAGTCCTGCAAAAGAACAAGTGCTAGCGATTGCGCAACTTCTGCCAGCTGCTTGTAGAACACCTCATCTGTCTCCTCATCCTGGTTTGGCCTTCTGTAACAGACCCCCACCAGGATGCTCCCCTTGTTGGCCTTCCCACTGATCCTAACCCATAGGGACTCAGCCTTAGGACTCAACCTTATCGTTCCCAGCCTCGAGTTCCACAAAATCAAAACACTCTTTAATATACAGAGCCACACCACCACCCCTTCCATGCTGCCTGTCCCTTCTGAAGAGCCTATAGCCAGTCATTGCAGCACTCCAGTTATGGAAGTGGTCCCACCACATTTGAGGGAAGGCAACCAAGTCATAGCTTGCCTGCTGCACAATGGCTTCCAGCTCCTCCTGTTTATTGCCCATGCTGTGTGCATTAGTGTAAATGCACTTCAGTTGGGCCATTGCCTTCTCTTCCAGCCCTGACATTGTTCGCCCCTGCTCTTCTCTAATGAGCTTTATTTCATCCCCATCCCCCATCTTACCTAGTTTAAATCCCTCTCAATGAGCCCTGCCAGCTCCTGGGCTAGGATCAATTTTCCCCTTAGAGATAGGTGGGACTCATCTGCAGCCATCAGGCCAGGCGCTGAGTAAAGCGCCCTGTGGTAAAAGAAAAATAAATAATAATAATAATAATAATAATAATAATAATAATAATAATAATAATAATAATAATAAAATCTGTGTTGGCACCAACCTCTGAGCCATGTATTTATCAGGTGGGCTTTCCGTGTCCTCTCTGTACCCCTCCCTGCCACTGTAGGGATGGAGGAAAACACCACCCGTACTCCCGCTCTATCTACTAATTGTCCCAGTTCCCTAAAGTCCTATTTGATAGCCTTCAGGCTTCTCTCAGCAATTTCATTGCTGCCAGCCTGGACTATCAACAGTGGGTAGTAATCAGAGGTGCGAAGCAGGTTGTGAAGGTTTCTGGCTATGTCCTTGACCTGGGCCCCAGGGAGGCAGCAGACATCCCTACAGGTAGGGCCAGGCTGACATATAGGGCCCTCTGTTCCCCCAAGAAGGGAGTTGCCTACAACAATCACCCTTCTTTCTTTCTTAGTGGAGGCAGTCCTGAGGTGTGGAGTTGAATTCATCGCCCTAGGCATCCTCCTGGGTAGACTTTTCACTTCATCCTCACCTATCAGTCTCTCAAGCTCCAGGACCCTAAACCTGTTGTGTAAGGGCACCTGGGAAGGTGAGGCTGGTAGGGAGGGGGGTTCCCTGTGACACTGAACAGGGACCTGTTTCCATTCCTCTTCATCTCCTAGGTCCCCTCCTTCTGCCCAACAGCGACAGGGCAGAGGGTCCACCACTGTTTGGGGTGTCTCACCCTGGTGCCTTTCCTTCAGGCCTAGCAGGGAGTTGCTCCACCAGTCTATCTCCCTCTCACACTCCGTGATAGCCCTTAACCTCTCCACCTCCTCCTTGAGCTCTGCCACCTGGTTGACCAGGTCATCCACATGCTCACACCTCCCACAACAGTGTCTCTGCCACCCTCAGATGGCAGCAACAGGCTCAGACACCCCGTGCATCCAGAGACCTGAACTGGCAGATTTTTGAGTGGCCACTCAGGCTGGGTTGCCACAGACTTTCTAGAAAGAGCTTTCTGCCTAGTGCAGACCATGGCAGTTTAGCTATAGGTAGACAGCTGGTAGATGAGCTGTTCTCCTGAGTGGGGCGGAATACTCTGCCCTCTCTGAGTGTGCCTGGACTGTGCACAGTGCCACGCAAACTGCCGCAGTATAGGGAGAATAATATACTTTATTGTCTATCACTAGCAGACTAGAACAGTGAGAAAATAAAAACAAACTAAAACACCTCCTCCCCCTCCCCCCAATATACCCTCTTCCTCCTCCTCCCAAGCAGCTCAGGGGAACAGGGAATGGGGGCTGCCATCAGTCTATAACAAATTGTCTCTGCCACTCTTTCATGGTCACTCTCTGCCCCTGCTCCACCCATGGGGTCCCTCCCACGGGATGCCGTCCTTCCTGAACTGATTGTGCGGGAGCTGCCCACAGGCAGCAGCTCTTCAAGAACTGCTCCCACATGGCTCCATACCATGGGGTCCATTCCCCAGGAGCAAACTGTTCCAGCATGGGTCCCCCATTGGCAGCAGCTCCTTCCAGATCCCTGCTCCTGAGTGGGTTCCTCTCTACGGGCTGCAGCTCCGGCCCAGGGCCTGCTCCTGCAGGGGCTCTCCATGGGCCGCAGTCTCCTCCAGGCCACATCCACCTGCTCCACCGCGGGCTCCTCCACGGGCTGCAGCATGGAGATCTGCTCCATGTGGGACCCATGGGCTGCAGGGGGACAGCCTGCACCAACATGGGCCTCTTCATGGGCCACAGGGGAACTTCTACCACAAGGGAACAGTGACTGGAGCACCTCACAGAATCACAGAATCACAGAATTTCTAGGTTGGAAGAGACCTCAAGATCATCGAGTCCAACCTCTGACCTAACGCTAACAGCCCTCCACTAAACCATATCCCTAAGCTCTACATCTAAATGTCTTTTGAAGACTTCCAGGGATGGTGACTCCACCACTTCCCTGGGCAGCCTGTTCCAATGCCTCACAACCCTTTCAGTAAAGAAGTTACTTCTTCACTGACCTTGGTTCAGGAATGAGTGTTTCTCACTCCTTTCTCTCCCAGCAATGGGTGCACATCATTTTTTTCCCTTTCTTAAATCTGTTCTCCCAGAGGCACAACCAGCATCACTTACTGGCTTGGCTCTAGCCGGCAGTAGGTCACTTTGGAGATGGCTGGAGCTGTCTCTTACCTAACATGGGGCAGCTGCTGGGTTCTTCTCACAGAGGCCACCCTTGCAGCTCCCGTGCTACCAAATCCTTGCCACGTAAACCCAATACGAGGACTTAAAAACATATCCAGCTGCAAATGCAGCTTCTTTCAGGTAATTTAGAATTTAAATTGCAGTCATTTACAGCAGTGTGAGTATGTAAGTTTATCAGACCTTACTTTGAAGTCTTTATGTATTTTACTCTCAGAATGTTATATCACTTCCTCCATCTTGTGAGGTTTAATTAATCAAATCAGCTATGGAATACTGCAATAGCTAGAATTACCTCCTATCAAGAGATAGAATTACCTCCTACCTCCTTACCTACCATCAAGAGTTATGCTAGCCAAGTTCCTTTGTGCTGTGTTTATAATATGCAGTGACTTGAAAGAAGAAAAATCTTAGTTTTGACTTTCCTTCTCTCTAACTCCCTGACTGGTTGAAGGGAAAAAGGCCTTTACTCATGAACTGAGTTATGGAATATTTTTGAGATAAGCTACAACTGTGTTTCTGCTGAGTCTATTTTCCATATACAGTCATAAATGGACTAAGTTATTTTTGTGAGGTGCTGTGATCTGAACTGCTGGCAGGGTGGGCCTGAAGAATACATGCTCATTTTTCACAAAAGATCATGTCTATATTAAAGATTTTACATACAAGACTCTCGTGTAGCAGAATCAGCTAGAGAAGAGGTGGTAGGACCAAGACATCCTCTTACCATCAACTCCCACTTGCTGTGTCTGTTGGCAACTAAAACAGAGTGTAAATATATATGGCTTGAGAAAGATGCCAGTAATGTGGGTAAGCAAAACCTCTGCAGCATGTAGAGCTGTCGTGCGTTCCATGCTCACTTACATTCAAAGATAAAGGCCCAAGATTTTCCTGTGTTTGCACCATTTAATCTTCATAGGTGTGTTTTCTCATCCATGAGCCAAAAAGCAGGTGCTAATGCAAAATGTCTGACAGGGTTTTAAAAGCAACAAATGTCTGGGAGAGACACCTATGTTATAAAACAGTTCTTAAGATCTAATTTAAAAGATATGATTTTTATTTGTAGTAAAAAGAAGAAAAGTTACAATGGACAGACAACATCAGTATACTAGGGATGGTATGTATTTCAGTATAAAGATTTTTTTTAAAATCATTTTAACAGAATTCATATTACTGATACTACTCACTTCTTGTCTATTGAAACTATAATCTGTTAAAACTCAGGTTTCAAGATGTTCTTCCAAGTTCAGTTTGAGAAAGAAGAACATGGGTTCAAGAAAAAACATATGTATCCAGGGTTGTAGGAATCTATTTACCAATCATTTTTCTACATCACTTAGAATAGCATTAAATGGGACTCTGCTTTCTTAACTTGAGGTACTCAGAAAGTTCTGGTAGAAAAAAATAAAAAAAAAATCTACACCATTTTATAGTTAATTATAGACAGCTAGAAGCAAGATCTTTTGTTTGCTCATTTGTGAACAGAATATCTGTTAATTTAAAACCATTAAGAAAAGTAAAGATAATTATTGCACTTTCTTGTATATGTATAGCATGTGACTTTATAGTTACTTTTGAGACATCATTTATTAATATTAATGAAATAAAATGAATTGAAATAAATCATTGTCACATTGTGGTAATATAACCCTTTGCTTCCCAGATATTTCCATTATGCACTCACAGATCACACATGACTTGGTACACATGACTCACCAAGGTAACTGGCTCCAGGACAGGTGTGCTCTGCAGTGCAGCAGGGGATAGCGGCGTGAAGGAGCTGCCTGCATCAAGGTAACCCCAGTGAGGGGATGAAGCTGCCAGCACCTGGCAGCCTTAGTGAGACCAGCTGATGAGGCTTGGGCAGGGCCAGCAGTACTGACAGCAGCCACCTTGCTGTAAAAAATCTGCCCTCAGGGAGCACAGCAACCAGGGCGGGAAAACAGGGCATGGTGCATCAGCCAGGGCCTGGCATGGTAGTTTGCATGGCAGGTGGTGTGGGAGGGCATGCAGTTAGGGTGGAAGGTGGGTTGATTTCTATTTTGGGAGCAGCAGAGGAAGGAGCCTTCTACTGAAACAAAAATGTTGTCCACCTGCTATGCCTGCTGGGCTGAAACCTAGACAGAGGGGCTGCAGTCCAATCCCTCCCTCCCCCCTCCCAGGCAGATGCCTGCACACAAATGGACCTCCAGGGAACCCAAAGATCTGCTCAGACCATCAATTGCAGGGCATTCCAGAATCTGGGAGTCCCCCTAGGTTTTGAAGGTTGAGGTGGGTGTTATGGGGGCAAGTGTGCTCAGCTGGATGAAATTTTCAGAGAGTTATCTCTGCTAGGAGAGTAGCTCACCAGGCATTGTAGCATCCAGGAATCTGAAGGAGACTGGTAAATAGTATTATGTGTTGACATGGGCCAAGCAATAGCCCTGCCTTAAATCATAGCAAGGGGAAGGTAAGCTAGCTTCCAGCCCTGAACCAACAAAATTGTAAAACTCACATGACAAAGGAGACTGAACCCTTGTCTCTGCTTGGAACAGGAGAAGGAGTCGCCCTCTTGCCCCTGAAGTGCTCCTACTTAATGTTCTAGGGTTGCTGGAGGCAAGAGACTGTGTGGTCTCTTGGTAAATCTCTTCAATGGTAACGACCTTGGAAAGGGCAACTGTACAAAGCTGGCCCAGTCAACTACCTGCATCAGAATCAATGCTATAAAAAAAGGCACCAAGATTGTTAGTAATTGGAGACTCCTCACTGAGAGGCAGAGGCATCCATTTGCTGTCCAGATAATCAGTCCAGAGAGGTCTATTGCCTGCCCAGGGCCCACATATTATGATGAGGTTATCAAACCTGGTGTGACCACTCATTCCTACTTGTTCATGTAGGGTTAAATGAGGCTACAACAAAGAGATTGAAATATCAAAAGGGACTTTATGTTCTTCAGAAAGGTGTTGAAGGGATGGGAAGCACAAGTAATGTTCTCATCTATCCTCCCAGTTGCTGAGTGGGACCCAAAAAGAAGGAGAGTAACAGACAAAGTGAATGATTGGTTGCATGGCTGGTGCCCTGCTCAAGATTTTGGGTTCCACGGTCTTGGACATACTTTTGAGAAACTGGGCATGCTGACACCAGATGGAGCTCACCATACCAGGTGGGACAAGAGTGTTCTGGGTAGTAAGCTGGTTGGACTTATTAGCAAGGCTCTAAACTAGATGTGGCAGTGAAAGGGGATGTGCCTCTGACTGGGATAAACTGGCTTGAAGACTGCACCCAGAGATTGGTGGTCAGTGGTTCTATGTCCAGGTGGAGGCAGGTGGTGAGCACTGTCCCTCAGGGGTCTGTCTTGGGACCTGAGATTTTCAACATCTTCATCAACATACACAATGGGATTGTGTGCACCCTCAGCAGGTTTGCAGATGACACCAAGCTGAGAGGTGCAGTTGATACAACAGAAGGAAGGGATGCCATTCAAAGGGACCTGGACATGCTAGAAAAGTGTTCCCATATGAACCTAATGAGGTTCAGCAAGTCTAAATGCAAGGTGTGGCACCTGTGTCAGGGCAATCATGGACAGGTGAACAGACTGGATGAAGAACCCACTGAGATCAGCCCTGCAGAGAAGGACTTGGAGGTTCTGGTTGATGAAAAGCTTGACATGAGTGAGCAGTGCATTGCTGCAACCCAGAAGGCCAACTGCATCCTGGACTCCATCAGAAGAGGCGTGGCCAACAGGTCTTAGGAGGTGATTGTTTCCCTCTGCTCTATCTTTATGAGGCCCTACTTGGAGAGTTGCATCCAGGCCTGGGGCCCCAAGCAGAAGAAGGATTTGGGGCTGTTAGAGAAGGTGCAGAGGAGGGCAACAAAGATGATCAGAGGGCTGGAGCACCTCTCCTATGAAGAAAGACTGAGAGAGCTGGGGATTTTCAACTTGAAGAAGAGAAGGCTCCAGGGTGACCATATTGCAGCTTTCCAGTACTTAAAGTGGGCTTATAAAATAGAGAGACAGCAACATGCTTGAGGGTAGGAAGGCTCTGCAGGAGGATCGGGATAGGTTGCACCGATGGGCTGAGGTCAACTGCATGAAGTTCAACAAGGCCAAATGGGTCCTGCACCTGGGGTGCAATAACCCCAAGCAGAGCTACAGGCTGGGAGATGAGTAGTTGGAGAGTTGCCAGGCAGAGAAGGACCTGGGAGTGATGGTGGATAGTCGGCTGAATATGAGCCAGCAATGTGCTCAGGTGGCCAAGAAGGCCAACAGCATCCTGGCTTGCATAAGAAGCAGTGTGGCCAGCAGGGCTAGGGAGGTGATCGTCCCCCTGTACTCGGCTCTGGTGAGGCCGCACCTCGAGTACTGTGTTCAGTTTTGGGCCCCTCACTACAAGAAGGACATGGAGGTGCTTGAGCGGGTCCAGAGAAGGGCAACGAAGCTGGTGAGGGGCCTGGAGAACAAGTCCTACGAGGAGCGGCTGAGGGAGCTGGGCTTGTTCAGCCTGGAGAAAAGGAGGCTCAGGGGCGACCTTATCACTCTCTATGGGTACCTCAAGGGAGGCTGTAGAGAGGTGGGGGTTGGTCTGTAATCCCACGTACCTGGTGACGTGACAAGGGGGAATAGGCTAAAGTTGTGCCAGGGGAGTTTTAGGTTGGATGTTAGGAAGAACTTCTTTACCAAAAAGGTTGTTAGACATTGGAACAGGCTGCCCAGGGAAGTGGTGGAGTCACCATCCCTGGAAGACTTTAAAAGACGTTTAGATGTAGAGCTTAGGGATATGGTTTAGTGGGGACTGTTAATGTTAGGTCAGAGGTTGGACTCGATGATCTTGAGGTCTCTTCCAACCTAGAAATTCTGTGATTCTGTGTGATTCTGTAACATTTTACTCAGTCAGATAATAATAGGACAAGGGTGAATGGTTTTAGAGTAAAAGAGGGGAGATTTAGATTAGAGGGTAGGAGGAAATTCTTCACTCAGTGTAGTAAGGCACTGTCAGAAGTTGCCCAGGGAAGCTGTGGCAACTTCCCACCCCTGGAAGTGTTCAAAGATGGGTTGGATGAGGCCCTAGGCAACATGATCTAGTGGGTAGCATTCCTTCCTATGGCAAATGGGGGTGGGGAGTGGAAATAAATGATCTTAAAGGTAGCTTCCAACCCAAGCTGTTCCATGGTTCTATGATTTTAATATGATACATAGGAAATATTTTTGAAAACCAGGATAAAAAGTTCATATTATATTAACAAAAAAATTACTTACTTTTTCCTTTCATTTACTTAATCTTAACAGTTTGAAGGAGTGTGTAGAATAGTGTTTTGTTGTTGTTAGTTTTTTGTTTTGTTTTGTTTTGTTTTGTTTTGTTGTTGTTGTTATAACCCAAGGAAGATTTAATGTGAATCTAGCATGCAGATGGCATGTAATTGCATTTCCTGCATTGTTACTATATGGGTTTCATTACTTTTTCACAGCAATGCACTGAGATTTAATTATCCAAGCCTAGCATCTGATGGTAAGATGAGTGTATATAGTGGTCTTGCTTAATGGTTAGAAAGTTTACCCCTTGCCTTGTACACTTTCTCCATTGCTGCACCATATGTTCCTTACCAATCCAACCAGAAGAATCATAAGCACTAAATTTACCTGGGAACAACAGCAGACTAAATGGAAACACTTTAGACAGTTAGAAAATATCATGGGAATATTTATCGTGCCTTCTCATCCCAGGCCATTTTTTCTGCCTCTCTGTAATGCCCATTCAGGTAGCTATCAAACTGAACTTCTAGAGTGCAAGTTAGGGTTATTGTGAATCGTTACATGTTCATTCTGACTACTGGTGTAACAAGCTATGAAATTTGTGAAATTACTGTTGCTTCATCTCCCCTGATGTTTACACAGACAGGAAAGATTTTCCCACATTTGTGTGTATCTATGATTTAACTACAAATGACATTGTACCTCTCTGACATTAACCCCTTAATCTAGCACATTTCTACAAATAACCACCTGTAGTCAATTCTTTATTCATAAGCCTTATCTGTTGTTACAGTATATAATCTGTGAGAATGCCCTAATTTTTATCATTCTCTAAGCCTGTCATCATGGCTGAGACGAGGCTTATCCCTCTGAGCAGATGAGATTAGTCGATCATGTTGAAATCAGAAGCGGGATTATAATGCTTGTAATACACTGAGTCAAATTAAATGTATTTTGTTTGTACATCAGAAGATCTTGTTGCTAAGGCTTTGGTGTCTTCTGCTGGCTGTAATAAATTGCCAATAAAACATATGAAGGCTGGGCAAGGGGATGAAAAGTCAAGCAAAATGCAGAAACAAATCAAAGATATTTGTTTTGTTTATTCAGCCTGGTAAACTAAAGGCTTAACTGCTCTGCTGTCACCATCATGTTCTAAACAACAGGGTTTTCACCAAAGATGCACTCAGATCTAAATTGCATGATATTCACTTTAATTTAACTTTGGTCAAGAGTAAGGGCATCTTTTTTCCAAGTAACTTTTTGCTTTTGTATTTCTTCTTTTGTTGTTCTTCAGGCACATATTTTGTACTGACTGTTTTGGCAGTAGGCAGCATAAACACAAATGTTATTTATGGGTTGTGATCCATAAGGAATGACACTGAGAGAGAGAGATATCAGAAACATAGCCATAAAATTATAAATCAGTGGGTCAGGTAATTCTTTCTGCTGCCCCAGATGGTGCTTTTGTCACCATTTTTGTCAGAGTGGTACAACAAGAGCTGTTCTTGAGAAAGAATCCACTTCCCATTAATAGCCTACTGTTTTTTATTTGGAATCCTCTGAATAAACATTCAAAAGCTAAGATATTTATCTCAGCCTTCTCACGATTATCTTAAAAAAGGGAATCATGAAATTGAGATTGTAATATCAAGTGAGCAAGATTACTCATGATATTTCAAGTGTTTCTGGTTCCAAGTCCCATTTGCAAACTTGAAAATGAAAAATATTATAAAAAATCGTGATTAAAACTGAAGGAAAGAGTTAGCTGTGATGCACACATGTGGTAGGAGTATGTCCTCCTTTTCTTACCTTGTGGTAAAAAAATGGTCTATTACTTAGCTTTTAGGAAGAGACTAGAAGATGTGTTATCTAATTCAGTTCAAATATCCGCATTTCATAAAGGACAATTACATGAAATGCTATGAGGAAATTTTATTTGTGCTTGTAATACTTTAAGACAGTAAATATAAGCATTTACCATAAAATGGAGGAAGCAATGGCTAAATTAAAGGAGTTGAGGCTCTTTCCAAGTTTAGAAATCCTTGTATTTTGGTAGGTTCTGGTGGAATGCAATCCCCCGCATGACTGTTGTAAACAAAAGCTCTTAATTATCTGAATCTCTTGGAGCCTATAATACAATCCTTGTGGAGCTGTATTAAATATGTGAGAGCTATGAGATTTCTGCATAAAGTAGCTTATGGGCAGCTTGGACCACACAGGTTTGCTTTCATCTCCAAGCTATTTTCCATATGTGAGTTAGGCTGAGCTCTTGAACTGCCACTGGCTTAACAGTGTAGTTGCTAACCAAATTCATCTCTTCATGGTGCTTGTATTTTTATTTATTTATTATTTATTTATTTGGATAACTCAAATGCAGTAACAATATTTGTGCCTGTTCATAGATTTTCCTTCCTGAAACACTCCCCTAAGGACTTTCAAAAGCTGATGTGCCATAGATGCCCTAGGCAGAAGTACAAAGCCTCTTGCTAGCATGACTCATCTATAGCTAACCTAAACAAAAATGTGGACATTATGTTACTCTTCACTTTTAAAAGGCTTTGGTTGTGTATCATTATAAAAAGTGTAATGATTCTACCTAGAATCTTTGAATTGTACTATTGCACCATATCATACCATATAAGGATTATTCCTGTAATGAGACCTGTTTTATTATAACCTGTGAGAAGTACTAGATAAATTGTTGTGAAAAAGTGCCTCTGTCAGCATTTCTGAGGGAGGGATGAGAAATATCATAGAATCATATTATGGTTTGTGTTGGAAGGGACCTTAAAGATCATCTAGTTCCAACCCACCTGCCAAGATAATGCGTAGCAAAAAATTTGAATGAAATGCAGTACTTCTAAACATTCTGAAACCGTATTTTCACAGGTATTCTTTAAGATATTTTTTTGAAATAATAGGTATTTCCTTAAAAGAGTCCTCATCATGAAAGGATTGGGGCTTCATACATTGTGAGTAAATTTGTAGACTTCACAAATTTATTTTCTTTTAGCCTGAGAATTTAGTAAGATATTGCAGTTTTATTTGTTTGCTTGCTTGTTTGTTTTCAGCTGGAGATATTGATGTTTTAGGTATCTGTTTTGCTGCTGTGCTGCTTTTCTACAAAGAAGGGCAACAACAGGAATCAGACAGATGTCAGTTTGTGGTGCTGAGATTAAGATCTGCTAGCACTCCTCTTTCGAAGTCTAGCTCTTTGTTCTCCAGTTCTGCATTTTTTATTTGTTTATATATATTATTTTGCTTCTTCCCTCTGCTTGTTCACTGCTGCTACTCTTCTCATTCGTCTTAACTAACTTAGTTTTAGACTGTGTTTTATATACAGTCTAATATATATATATATGTGTCTTTTATATTTATATAAAAGTCTTTTGACTTTTGCGAGTGTTGTTTCTCTTCTCCCTTTCTCTCTGCCCCTCCCCAGTCACCTCTATGTTTTGAATTTAACCAAAATGAAAGATTTTTTTTTTTCCATATACCATATTAAGTGAGATTTTATTTAATGCTAAGATTGCTTACACTACATTAAGTGAAGTAGATATAAAGACAGAAAGACGGGATTCTAGTCTTTGATCATTGAAAATGTGTTGACTGCTAAACTCATGCTTGTGGAGAAACTATGGTGTGCTTCCTTCCCTCCTTGCCTCAGCAAATCTATGCATTTCCTTCCCTACAAATTATTTTTCATTGATGTCTGTATATATGTGTTGTGCTTTTTCAAAGACCGTAAAAAAGATTTCCATCATTAATCTGCAGAGCATTTACCAGTGTTGGCTGTTTGTTCTCTCTTTTGGAAGTTTATGCAATAAAAGTGTTGCTATAAATTGCATGATATAGGTCAATCTTAAAAGATGGATGAAAATAAATTTATATTAGTCCAGGCATTTATATGAATGTGCAATAACCTCTTTGGTTTCATTAGATCTAAAATAGAAATGCCAGGGGTATAAATCTTCACATTTCACCACATGCATGGTTCATTACCTGAGATGATTTCCTCCATAATGTTTAAGTATACAGTTAAGTACAGTTAAGGTTGTCATAGAAAAATATATATCTTAGTTGTATGTAAGAGACCACATACTGCAGTATGCGTGTATATATATAATAATATAGTGATTATATATACATGTATATGTGTGTATATATATGTATATATATGTATGTATATACTATAAAGAAAGTGCCTAATTTCTGTCATTTGGTAACTTTGACATCCTTCCCAATGCACTTCCCCAGTACATCATTCAGATATGCTTGTAAAATATATTAAAGAACCACGAAACTGTTGCAGTATGGCACAATTTGAATAGGAAGGAGATCGCCAAATATTCTCATTATTGACATAAACAGTGCTAAAAGTGAGGTAGCCAATAAGACTGTGTGGAGGATCACAGGCTGTTAGAAAGCACAGAGGGAGTGACAAGTGACATTTCTGCTGGAAGAGTTCCATAGGATCTGACTGTGAATATACTATGAGGACTAATCTTGGAGAGTGAGTGACATACAAGTTTCTAGTGGAATGACCAATAGTGAAAGCAGGTAAAAGCAAACACCAATAATCTGATTTGAAAACAAAATAATAACCATAATAATAATTAATAATAATAATATCACAACACAAATTTTCTTCTGAATTCTGTCATTATTCTCCTCTTGCCCCAATAAATAAATAAATTAAATTAAACAAAAGTATTTTTTGCAGAGAATGTCCTTACATAAAAAAATATTTTTTATTTTTTGATTGATTGATTGATTTATAATTTGGTGTCCTTGACCTAAACAACAAGTATTTCATGTTAATGTCTTAATGTCCAGATTCTCTCATGCCTTTAGCTCTTATGACACCTGCTGATTTCATCCACATACATTTTAAAATGTCACTCAAAGAGGTATGTAAAATTGGCTAATATGCCCATCATATTTGGAAGACAGATGGCATGCTCCCTGTCCTCCCCGTCCCAAGCTCTTCAAAGGCTTTAGCTAGGAGAGTAAGTTGTTCTCTTTACACCCTGAGAACATAATTTGGTGTGGGACAAAATAGCTCAATTCCCTTTCCTGATGTATTGCAGTGCAGCAGTGTGCTATGGGGATAGGATGGGACGGGACGAGACAGGATGAGACGAGATGAGACGAGACAAGACAGGGGGAAAGTCCTGTGCTATGGAAACAGAGCATGCACACAGAGCACTAAACTGTGTCTTCACTAGGAGGTCCTGTGAGAAAAAGAGGCACTGTAGCATTTTCCCCTCATTGACTTGGCCAGGAGGAGCTGTGAACCATAGGAAGGAAGGATGAACTTCTGGAAGATGATTGTTACCTTGGAATATTTGAGTCACTTTCAGAGGGTAAGCTGGATGCAACATCTGTGACACTCCAGATCCTTCAGACAAGACACTCTGTTATGAGTGCACATGAAGATGCAAATTTATATAAATAAAACTTGGTTTTGAGATCTTTGAGCTGCTTTGTGTGGTGAGAAATCCAAGTCCCAAAGGTCTAAGGTAAGTCCTAATATCATTTTTATGGTTGCAATCACTATTTTGGGGCTAAAGTTTTTCATGCCAGAGTGGAAGTTGTATAATATTTAATTTTTCCACTTGAGGAGCATCCCCCCTGCTTTTTTTTTTTTTTTTTTTTTTTTTTTTGGTGAGGCTTCATATGTCTTCTTTTAGGGAAAGTGTTTTTCTTAGTTTTGAAATTATGTCTCCAGGTGCTTTACTCCATATTGTGCATACCATGCATAAGACATCTTTAACACTGAAAACAAAAACAGATCAGAATTCATAGAAGGGATTTCAGTGGCATAACATTGCTCCTCACTCTATCATTTGCAGTGTTTTATTTTAACTATTGGCTACAAAACATAGTAGGTTTTAAAGGGGTGTTCTTTACAGATACAGGGGAAAACTGAATTGGGCTTGTGTACCCAAACATAGCCACTAAAGGAATGTCTATAAAGAGTCTGTGCAACTCCACAGAGTAACAACACCCATTTTCCTTTTCCTCAGCAGTTTGTTTCAAAACAAACAAACAAACAAACAAGAAAAAAAAGAGAGATTAAAAAAACTAAAGCACAGTATAGCATCTTTCAAAAAGCTAGAAGTGCATTTTATGGATAAGAGGAAATAAAAATAAGTAAGTTTACAAATTGTTCTTGGTCCAACATCATTGAATTCAACAGCTACAGTTATGCTGAAGTATTTGTCACTGCCATTTCTTTTAGTGTGCATCCCTTTCAGTCCTGCTGTCAAGCCTCCAGTTTGGTGATGCTATTTTTCCTTTACAGTGACGAACATCTTGATTATGCAGAAACAGCAGTAATAAAGTGTAGAATGAATTTCAAGGGGACTAGTCCAAAGCAGCCATCAATAATTTCTGATCTGACAGAGGTGATAATTAAGGTAAGTTGTATAACTTCAAGATTTCAGTTTGGTTAATATCACTCTATTAGCTGCTTAATAGTGTTATTAGTCAAATAAATTAGGCTAGGATCTTCCAAATAACCTTGGCACTGTGTATATTAAGTATGCTCAGTTCTGTATTACATCCACTCGAACAACATATTACCAGCAGTGATGGTTGTCATATCACGTAATATTCTGAAAGTGCTTGAGTTTTGGGTAATAAAACATAGTACAGACTTCAAATAACAGAGTATAAATCTGTGTTCAGATAAACAAATGACAACAAATCTGGTGCTAATTTGTTCTACAAATGGTAGGCAATATGAGTGACTTTTTAATGTTCAATTCATGCTTTCCATTTCAATATAATTTCTAAGTCACAAAGCACTAAATCAGAGCTTTTCAAGTTTAGGAACAGATTTTAGACATGGTCACTGATCACTTTAAAGTCCAACCATAAAAATGACCATAGAGAAAAGTACAAAGTTTTCAAACGATTCTACAAGTTGATCCTGTGCCTGCTGAAATCAGTGACAAAAATCAGAGATCATACGATCAAAAAGAGATCGTATGATCTCTTAGCACTATGTGCTTGATATCTCACAAGTGACATGTTCAGCACTAGTTAGTATCTGATAGTATCTGATAGATCTGGTATCTTAATATTCTAAGAACACTAAAATAGAAATGCATATAGAAATATATTTTAAAACAATGAAATATATTTTAACAATGAAATATATTTTAATATTTTAAAACAATGAAATATATTTTAAAACAAATGAAAACATTATTTAGATTGTTTCCTCTTCCATTTAAAAGGCCCTTCAACATAATGTTAACTTGTAAAGAGAGTTGTGAACATCAGAAAAGGAAGATTTTAATGCAAAAAAATAAAAAAGAAGAAGAAAGAGAGAAAGAAAGAAAGAAAAAAGAAAACATACCTGGTGGAAATGAAAGCTCATACCCAGCACTAGAAAGCAGCTATATGTTATTTGTACAAAGAATAAACTTGTAAGCCTTATTCTTACGTATGCAAATGGACTTGTTTCCAGATAAAAGCAGAAAAAAATAGTTTATGTCTTAGTTTCATATTATATAACACAGTACAAAAATGTATACAATATATATTGTAAGGCTTCTTTTGTATATTTCCATAACCCAGTGAGAATGGCAGCATTTTTTTTTGCAGCCTTTACTTACTTATGATGGCTACACAAGCACTTTGAATTTAAAAGTCTGTACTGTATGTAAAGTGAGGTGCGTGCTTTCACCGCTTGTCAAAACAATCCTGAAATCCCATTTTCTTTTAATAAAGTATAGTTTTGTCCTCCAGATGTATGCTTGAATAAGATGTCATAGTCTGTTTTTGTTCGGGATTGCACCCTGCTGATGTTCTTAGGCAGCAAGAAAATTACCTTATTGAAACATATTGCTGGTAGTGACTATAGTGCCAAATTTTGCATTGGTATTACACACATGACATATTCAGAGACCTTTGAGTAAGACCATGAATATCAAGTGATTGAAAAGATTATACAGGCTTTTTCTTTGGGTATAAAAGGTTGTGGTTCTGGATGAATGTCTTTCAGATCAATATAATTATGTCATAAAAACATGTAACGAAATAGTTACTTTGCAGCCTTTCACACTTGCCTGATTTCATACTGATTTTATTCTGAGTAGAATTGTTTTTCTTAAATTAGCTGCACACTTGTTATTTTAGAGGAATGATGGTTGTTGTTAGAATAGTTGCATAACTGTGGGCTCTCTACTAGTATGTGAGCATCCAGACAGATAATACACGTGTTATAATGTATGCTTTTCTTGAGAAAAAGTACATACACTTAAATTTCAATCATGGAGTTGCATAGCTGAATTCTTACACAAAAACGTGTAATTTATATATATATATCAAATTCATATGTCTGGACGTAGAATTGAGTAAATTTACCATATATGAATAACATAAATAGTTTAAAGTATGCATGTGTTAGCACCAAAATGAAATAGTATAGAGGTCTATTTCACTTTGGGTAAAAATCCCTGAATTTCACAGTCTGTAGCAGGTGTTTGGAAGCTGCAAGCAGTATAATATTAAAAATTCATGATATTGGGGTTAAGAGTGTTATTTGGATGTTATATTTCTCCCTTAGATAAATTTAGTTATGCCTGTGCTAGTTTTGTGACCCTACAGAGTGATAACTCACTGCCAAAAATCATCTGAGGCAACAATTTGGCTGGCCTGGATGGCAAAACACTGCCAATTTAGGAAGCAAAGTTATGATAGTAATTCCTGTTGGTCACTAGAGTGGCATCAGAGAGAGAAAGCTATGATTAGAGAAAAGGGAATTAGAAATTTTAGGGAAATTAAAAAATAAGTTTAAAATAAAACTGATTAAACCACAGCTAGTTGCAAGTAATGGATAAAGTGCTTCTCAAATTGGTTCCTATTAATATTTGATCTGCTAGAGAATCAAGTCAAGCTATCAAGAATGCTTGATTTTTCCACTAGCTCAATCTCTTTTAAAAGATTGAGCTGTGCTCTTCACAAGCCATACTTTCTAATATTGCAATGAAATTATTCCATAAAGCACTCATTTAACACCAGCTTGTTTTTATGGAAGTGCCCATGGGCCTACATTGGGCTGCTCCAAAATTTGAAAAAGTTTTGAACCTGGACCCAAAATTTTGAAAAGGGCTCATCAGAGTTTTGTATCCCCTCAGTTAAGCACCTGCTAGAACTTGTCTGATATCTAAACCCAAACTGTCATCTCAGATATACAGCTTGGATCAGTCCCTGACAAATTCCAGAGATGGAGCTTGCTGGATCACTGTTTTCTAACATCCTTCCAATAGGGTCAGGGTATGCAGAACTGACGACATCTGAGTATCAAACCTTGATCTGTTGATAAACAGGATTTTCTGAGATTGTTTTCCAGGATGTATACAAACTTGACTCAATGGAAATCCTTTCCAGACTGCTGCTACACACAGGTTGCAATGTCAAGAGAAAGGATGATTTTTTACAAGAATTATAACACTGCCAACAAACTCTGTGGAACAGCTTTCTAGGTTCATGCCTCTGAATGGTTGCATTTGTTCACATTATGGTATCATAACATTTCAAAGCAATACATTGGCCTGAACCTATGGAACAAGGAAACATCTCACTTACTTGTTCTCAACACATAGCACAGATATCTTTGACAGACTTAGCAGAGAAGAAAAAAAAAAAAGTTAAAATTCAGATGTAGGGTGTACTAGACAGAATTAAATGTAGTTTAACAAAGACTATTCCAAAATAGGCTGTTATGGACTTTAAAGAGGTATAACGTCTTGTTTAGTGAAATATATTGTCATGCTTTTTTTTTGTTTGTTTGTTTGTTTTTGTTTTTTGTTTACTTAAAAGGACCACACCTTCACTAAATTGCAGGTTTTGTGCAAGTCTGAACTCTGAAAAGGAAAAAGCAAAAGAGCAAGCATGCATACATACACTCAAAAATTTTTTATCCAGATTGCCATTTAAATATTCCTCCAAGATTTCTGCTCAGAAGACAAATTCTAGATGGACCATGGGAGCCACAAAGGGTGCAAGACAACCACCTATAAAAGAAGAAACTCCAGAAGAAGCAAAAAAAAGGACTGGTTGTAATTTAAGAGTGTAAGGCCAGGGAAGACCATTAGACCTGCTGGCCTGACCTTCTGCATAATATAGGTCATAATGTGCCCCCCAGTAAATCTCTGCACCAAACTGAGAATTTAGGCTTAAAATTAGATGTTTTGTATAGGACTGTTTTTTGACTTTGTGGTATTTTTTACTTTCGAAATACTGTAATAGACTATCAGTGGTCTATTGTGTGTCACCTTATTCTGATAGTAAAGCTCAATCATCAATTTAACTGATTTAAACAGGACTTTGACTATGTGTAGAAAGCCTATAACTTCCCAGATTGACTAATTTTTTATTCTCCATTTTATCCAGTTTAAGCTTCTGCCTTCATTAAAACTGTCATCTCACACACAGTTATAACTGTGGTTGCTGATATTTGGTTATCCAGTGGATGGTATGGGGTAAAATATAGCGTCTGCACCACCTGGACTGAGGAAATCTCTGTGATGACCTTTAATGGTGATGGCTGAAATGCCCTGTAGGTTCCATGAAGCAGCCTGAGTTTGCTTCATGTCCCTACAGGGTTGATCAAACCTTCATTTTCATATAATTGTCCTACATTTTCATTCCCTTACTGTCATTCCACTAAGGTTCTCATACATGTTATTGCTATGCAGTATTTGTGGCAAGCAAAAATTAATGTTATTAGTTTTCCTGCCATTGTACTTCCAATATTGTTATATGTTCAGTTCTTTACAAAGCATAAGCTACTATGCTTCCTCATTCTGTAGATGTGGAAATGATTCCTTTAAATGAATAATTCTTTTTCCTATAAATTCCTTATAAAAGTCTATCACTTCACTGTATTTATTTCCCTTGTAAATATGTACCTCACTCTATAATATCTACTCCTGTGCAATTATTATTCCATTATATTCATTTTATATACATTTAAGTTCCTCCTCACTTCCTCTGCAGCAAGAAGATCAATGTAATACACGACAATTTTATTATACCAGTATATTAATTTCCTTTATAAAAGTAAATCACTCCAGTAGATTCACTCCCCCATAACAATGCCCCCATAGATCATTGCATTATATTAACTCTCTGCATAAATTGAGACTGTATCATTTTACTCACTCACTCTACAGGTAAATGTGAAAATATTCTTCTTTGCCACATATAAACATGATATTTCATTCTTAGCTACTTCATACACATACTGTGACTGAAGTGGAATGTGTTGCATACTTATTTCTCCATTGCAGAGTCATGATATTCTAGAGAGGTGCAGCTAGTTTTTGCAGGACTTTGGGCATGTACACTCTGCAGCTCCCTCTTCCCATGCTTTTGCTGCCTCCTCCCTCCCCCCCCTTTTTTTATGCCATTTTTTCCCCTTAGCTTTCCCTTGCTAGTTTCTTTTTTGTGTTTACTTGTTTGATTTTGTTCATCCCACAGTTTTACTGAGAATTTTAATGAGGGCTGAGAAGGGCAGGCAGAAAAAAGGATCTTGACCTGAAAAATACCTTTCTTGCCATCTCTGAGCTAGCCCCTCATTTTTGTCTAAATTCCCTCTCCTGTTCAACAGGGCTCAGTGCTGATTCTTGCTGAGGAGTCAGCCTTCCATGCTGTGCTGTCCTCAATATCATGAGTCATACCTTTCCCTTGGCTGTTACTCTTTCATATCAATGGATGTGTCCAGTCCTCCTAGGCACATGACAAAAAGAGGAGCAAAGGAAAGTGTACTACTCTACTTGAATCTTATCTTTTCTTTCTAAATCTCCTTCTCCAAGCCTTCCTTACGCTCAGCCCAGAAGTACATACCTCAATACAGATTTCTGCTGTGTAGCTGTGTGAGCATATACTAATTAAATATATTTCACATCCTCTTACATTATCATAGAACATTCTAAAAAATTTGTTGACCCGATAGTTGCAAGCTATCAGCAGATATCATCAGAAGGCAGTGATATAAACTCTGCACTTACTCCTGTGAAGAAAGAAGATATTCAATGATTTCATTGAGCTGTTATGACACCAAAGAAAACAAGCTATAAAAGGATTAAAAGTAAGCAACTGAATGAAAACATCAAAATCAGCCAACCAACCAACCAGTCCTCAGGTATCTCAAGAATTGTACATGCCCAGGATTTGCTTTTATCCTGAATTTATTGCATGCTCCCTTGTGTCTCTTTCTTGCTTCATGAAAGACTGTAAGCAGCAGGATACCATCTCTGCATTCTTCATCTTCTCCAAGTTTAGGTCCAGTGATTTCAGCACATTTCTGACACAAATTGGTCTAAATTTTCTGATATCCAAGGAAATATACTTGCATTTCTTTATATTTTGAAAACTGTCAGAGAAAGGTCTGCTCTGTCACAAATTCTTCCAGTGTTTCTGATACAAATACAGAACTATGTTTTTGCTGATTACTACATGAAAGTGACAGTCACTCATACTGCATTTGGTTTAGCTTTGCAATGTCATAGTTTGATAGTGTGATTATTTCTATACAAGAAATAATGACAATCTTTATTATTATCATTATTAGCAATCCCATAGACATTGATGTAAAAGGTACATGACTAGCATCATGATCCTCTTCAGACAAGCACAGTTGAGTCTGAGGAAGACGAATATTTATGGGGGGAAATAGCAGTTTAAAATTTGTAACGCTTTGCAGCAGTACTTATAGCATTGTACTAAAACTGGGAAAGTTATTCTCATACCTCTTTCCTTTGATATTTCCATGCATACAGAATCAACAGGTACCATGTAAAAAAAAACAAACAAGGAAGTATTCCTGTCCATTCATCTGTCTAACAAGGCATTGAGCATATAAGAGGGTCCTAAGCATCACTTGAAGCCAGCAATGTGTTTTGTTTCTATAACTGTTTGCAACGGATTATTTTAAGCACCCACCTCTATTGGTGCATAATCTTTACCTTCCTCATTGATGGCATGACAAATCAAAATAAATAAACAAACAAATAAATAAATAAAACTACAAATGTGGTTAGGAACCCCTCTTTTGTGAGTATATATTTTTTTATCCCAGTGATCTTCCTTGTGCTGTATTTTCAAAGTAGCATTCTGCCTAATTCATGTAGACAACCAAGTTTCCCACTCAGTGCAGTAATTGGCAAAGTGGTTGAGCCATCCCTGCAAATGACACAAGAAGGACGCTTGTGTGCAAGGTGGGTAAAAGTGCAGTGCAGGAAGCAGAGTCCCCAAATGTTACTGCAGCCCTGACCTGGAATACAGGGTTGATGTACCATCTGAAAGGGATCAAATAGAGGAAGGTAGCAAAACTGAAAAAGAAGTTCTTTGTGGCTTTGTCTGGAAAGGAAGTTAGGGAAAAAACAAAACAAAACAAAACAAACAACAACAACAAAAAACCACAAAAGCTGACAACCTACAAAAGATAAACATTCTACTAAAAAACTAAAAGGCAAGTTCAAGCATTGGGGCCCTCACAGTAGGAAACTGGTCACATGGGTAACATCATGAAATTTTAGTGCAAAATATCCTTTTTTTTTCTTATTTGAAAAGACAAATTATTAGCATTTTTAAACAATTTCAATATGTTTAATGGCTGAAAGTTAAGCTCAAACTGTTCCGCTTACTGAATAAAGTGCTAGGTCTGTAAACAGGAATCTTAAGTTACCCCAAGAGTACACTCATTTTAAATTTTACTTGAAAGCGGGATGTACGTTTATTACAATTTCAAACAAAATGCTAATGCCATTAAACAAATGAGGTTTAGGCAAATTAACTGCATTTTAATATTCTGAAAGCCTATGATATAGGACATTGTGTTACGAAACATTGGCTAGAAGTATCAGTTGCAAGTGGGATTTTCATTGCTGTGAATCTCAGGAGAATATTTGTAATTAGTATCATTTGCCTAATACTTCAGGTTAATTAGAATATTTAATTGAATAGCTGTAATCTTCAGAGATGACTATATTATGATCAAATTAGTACCATCACAGCACACGCTGATCACTGCTGCAGCCTGCCTCACTTCTGCTAGCTATTCAGCCCTCTGGAGCGTTCAGCAACATAAGAAAAAATCTGTTTCTTACACTTTTGAATTTTAATGATCCATTTGAACTCTGCCATCAACATTTAATTATTCTAGAAAAAAAAAAGTCCCAACCATGGCTCCCATATGGCATGTTGGCAAATACACTTGCCCACATTGGAGTCTGCACCTCTCCAGCAGCTCTGTAAAGAGATTTAGCTTTTTTTTTTTTTTTTTTTTTTTTTTTTTTTTTTTTTTGAATGCAAGAAGGCCTTTTTTAATAGTGTTTGCAAATACAGACCATATGAAGCTTCACAGAAAAGGTTACTAGGATACTATTGAAACACTATTAGGAACAGATGAATTGATTTTTAGAATGTTACAATGGATTTAATCCTGTAATGTCTACTACTGGACTTTTGTATTGTGTCCAAAAGGTTTGAAGGAGTCAGGTGCCTCTGTAACTAAACCTTGTTAGCTAGAAATGCAATTAATTTTTTTTTTTTTTTGGGGGGGGGGGGGAAGAGGGTAAAATAGGAGAGGTAGAATGGATGGAGTATGCATACTAAAGTCTTTGCAGCCAAATCACAGATGTTGAGTTCCTGACCTAACCAGTTGCTGGGGTTTTGTTTTGTTTTGTTTTGTTTTGTTTGTAACACATATTTAGCAGTTGCAGAAATTCTAGGGATTAAACTTTCACTGCTGTGGAAAAACTAAGACTGAAATCCTGTTATGTTAAACTAGCTAGACATCCCCACCTCTCTCATCACATAAGGGCATCACAAAAAAAAAAAAAAAAAGTCAAGAGACTAAGCTGGGCAAGCTACAAAGGACATTGTTTACATAGAGGGGTCCCAGAGCTCAGAAAAGCTTTCCTCCTTCTCCCTCCCCCTTCCCAAGCTGCTTCAGGATATGCAGCCTAAGATGTCAGTTCTGTACAGCTCTGTACAGCAGTGAAGTAAAAACTGATAATTTCTTTAAAATTCAGAATGCCTTTTTGACAGTAATGCTTGCTGAAAATTTGTCCACAATTGATTATTAGTACCTTGGAGGGAGTGGGAAAATCAGTTTTAAGGAATAATCTCTAACCTGCTACCTGAAAATATGAAAAAGAAAAATGTTTCCAGTTTTCCATCAGACAAAAACATATTGCTACATTATAGTTCCTCACGGTGGATGTACAGTGTTGTACATAAAGCTTAGACTTAAGGCTCAAATCTCAAGTGTTGCTAACCTACAAAGAAAGAAGTCTAATATAAACCTTTCCTATTCTTTATGGTTCTTTGCTGAACCATCTAGCCCATTGACACACTAGTCCATAAAAGAAGCTTACACACGTTTCAGGGAAATAAGATATACACAGCCAGTGTAAGTACATCTCTCACTAAAAGTTTTTTGCTTTCAGCAGGTTGTTTAGTTAGAAATATTAGAACAATCCTTTCTATTCAAAACAAAACAGAGACAATTTTCAAGAATGTTAATTGAGAATATTTCCTCTCTGAGAAGCACACCTTGAACTTGAAGTTTTGAGTGGATATACTTTGACTTCTTTGCAAGCAATATATATATTTTTATGCATTTATATATATTTATTTTTTTGCACTCAAAAATAGTCACTGATATGCTTAATAATTGTAAGAAATGCAAAAATGTTCCATTTTATTATAAAATCCTTTATGTGAGTTTCATTCCCTCCTAGAAAAATTTCCCTGCTTCCAGGTTGCTGTGAGCTATGAAAATTTTTAATCATAATTAGTTCTGCATTCCATTAAAAATATGTTGCTCACCTTTTGGGTCCAATAGATGTGTCATTCATACTCAGTAAAAAAACAACTAGATACAAGAAGTCAGTTATATCAAATCATTGCCATTAGAAAAGAAAATGATAAAAGCTACAGAACCTAGGTTTAATTATGAATGTTTAGATTTTATTCACCTTTTTATCTTTGATCTTTAAAAACCATGAAGAAAAAAATATTTCATTTTCAGAAAGAGAATAAACCTTTCTGTCTGAGTAAATTTTATCTTCTAATACATATTGGCAGTAGTATTAGTCTGAAAGTCTTCAAACCTACAATGCATTGAAACGGGGCAAAGAAAGAAGTTGTAATCCTAGGAAGAATGTTTTATTATCTCAGCTTTTATTTTCATCCACTTCCTAAATGATGATTTAATATCCTTTCTTAATATGCAGTTTTAAAAAGCACCTTGAGAATTCACTTTAATGGCTAGTGTACTGCATAATTGTGGGCTTTCTTGTAAGAAAGCTTGCAAAATTGCTGATTACAGAAAGAGATGAAGAGCATTGTAAGTACCCAGACCTCTATATTATTCTGCCATGAAAATTGGTCTTAAAAACCTCCCCACAAAACCTGCTCTAATGTTCTGGATCTAATGCTGTATTATCTTTAAAAAAAAAAAATCTTAAAATATATATTTACTTCTGCATTTTTCAAGCATCTGCTACCCGCGGCTATAAGCAATCACTATTCTTGAATAGCAGCATTGTGATGTACTGTCTCCTTCATAGAGGTGCTCCCTGAACATGAAAAACTCCTTTAGAATTAAAAAATCTGCTCCACTAATTGTAGAACAAATTTCAACAGCCCTCTTTGAGAATTCCAGCTCTAAGTATTCTCCCATCTATTAAACAGATGGCAGATAAGATTGTAAACATATTTGCTTCATATTGAATAGATAGTTTCTGGCATAATACTAATTAACAAATTAAATGACTGACTTTCTGCATCACATTAGAGTTAAAACCACTTTGTAAGTTTGTCTTTGGTAGTTATTTACTTTGACAATAGCGTGCAGTGAAAAACTGTTAAATGTTTTCTTAGCAGCATTATGCATTGAGTAGTTTTCTTTTTTAAAACTCCATATTTTATTATAATTCATTTGACTTTCATTACAGTCACTCATTACAAAATGTATGTGCATTTAATCCATTTCCAAGGGCTGCATATTTTTCCAATCCCATTCTGTATCACAATGATAATGTATTTGGTCTATGCAAGTATGCATGAAATTTAGGCATTGCCTTTACTAATTTTCTCATAGTTTAGTATGGACTGTTCTGAAAGGAGCAAAGCCAGCAAAATGCTAACAGTGGCAGATAAGAATATGGAGAAGATTTCATTTTCTTCCTTTTAAAGAATTTTCATTGTGACTGTTTATTACAAATACAAATGGGATCATCTCCATGATGAGGGTGTGTTATGCTATGATGTGAGATTAATTCATATCTTCTTTGTTCTCCTTAGTATTTCACATGGAAATCTGGTCACATGAGCAATTCTGATTTCAAATTTTCTTTCCATTAGACAGTTACTAAAGCAAAAAACTGCATTTTTCTTTTTTTTTTTTTTTTGGTTTTAGATCTTCAAGAAAAAAGAGTTTACTTTCAAAAGAAGACTTGTCATCTGTTAGTGAAAATAATATTAGAACTCATGGCCCAAATGTTAAGGTACACATAATGATTGCAGAACTCAGAAGAATGACAAATTTAAATCTTCTCTCAGATGAATTTTCTAGTGTTTCTGTCTTCAAATCTATCAAACCAAATAGATGTAAAAAAATGTAAGATTTTAAAACTTGTGGCCTCATAATAAAATATCTTCAAGTAAATGCTGAAACAAGTCAAATTCATTTCATTTCATTTAGATATATAATAAAAGTAAACAGTTTTATGAACAATGTGATTAATTTGTATATGTTACAGCTGGTGCCCAAGGTTATTCAAAGATTAAAATACACTATAGAAGGAAAAGATGATAGACACCTCTTTCCCCTTCTCTCCCTCTTTTCATGGCAGCTAGTGTTAGAAAAAGCATTTTGTTTGTTTCAAATAATCAGAACAAGTTGATAGTGGTGTTGAAAAGCATTCATTTTTCAAATCCATCACTTATTCCAGGAAAGGAGAGGTGCCATTAAAAGAAAAAAAAAAAAAAAAAAAAAAAAAAAAAAGTGAGAGTTTTGAAATTATTAGCATCTTTCTCTTCTGTCAGTTTAAAAAAATATTAAGTACATTTTTGACGTATATAAATTTAAATATACATGAAAATAACTGAAATTAAAATGAAACCTTTGAAAATTACTGAAAAAAAAAAAATCTATTGTTTGATTTTTATTTATTTTTTAATCTCCAGAGTCCTGAAATCTGTTTTTAAGAATGGAATGTTTTCTCTTCTCTGGGTATGAGAAAACAGCCTGAAATCTGACCATGTCTCATTGCTAGAAAAGTGTTTTCTCACTCGCTCTAGTTATCAGATATATTATGTAGAGTAATAGTTCATACTTCATGTTAACATTTCTCATTATTTCACATTATATTTAATACACCAGTTGTTCTAAATGCATTGTGATACAATCTGAGTTTTAGAGTTAATTTTGTTCTCTTCCATATCACCCTAGGAAAAACTAAAAGCTGAAATTTCCCAAACAGTGTAATAGTATCAACTAAACATCTCGCAGTTAAATCTCTATCCACATTTTTATTTATCAGATAGATACCCCTTTGAATAACCACAAATTTACTGAACTACAACTACAGCCCTGATGTTCTTATTGGTGTGCTTAAACTAAGTGTTCTAAGTGTTGTGGTGTTGTGAACTATCTTATTTGACTTTTCTCTGAAAAAAAAAAAAAAGCACTTGCATATTTCTCCTCTAGCTTAGGACATATTTTTCCATTGGCTTACCCATTAAATAAATAGAGCTTTATTGAGAGAAATACAGAAAATTGAATTTCTGTTCCCCTACATTTTTCAAAGCTTTGATTATTCTCCTGGGTGAAGTCAAACAAATATAATTTAATCTGACTGCATAACAAAGTTATAACCATAAGAACAATTTCTAATTGTGGCAGTCTATAGTGTATCATCATTGAAGAGACACTGTCTGAAATCCTTGAGACATTTTGTATGTGTTGAGGTAGCATTCAGGTTAGATTAAGTAGTAATATTCTTATTCTGGGCTATTAAACTCTGGCACAGTTGTGCATCACTATAACAATATTGCTCTTGGTTCTGGAACTGCTTTGCTCATCGCTACCTGCTCTTTGGGAAGCAGCATGAAGCAAAATGAAGTCTAGTTCAAGAACAGGAAAGCACAAGCTGATTTGATAATGGTCCTCATTTCTCTATGTTGCCATCATCTCTCATATCCTGAGGTGCCTTGTGACTTCCAAATGTGCCTTGTGGAAGTTCAGAATCACAAGTTCAGTGTCTGAACAGTTGTGGTTGAAAAAATAACTTACAATTTATCATTTTTACAATCATTTTTACAAGTGATCTTATAGATCAGTTTAGGTTAGGAATCATGCTTGTAGGTATCTAGTCTACCCTCTTGCTCAAAACAGGGCTAACTTCCAAGTTGTATGTGATTTTTCATGGCCTCATATAATCAAGATTTTAATATCTCTGAGGATGAAGCTTTCACGACTTCCATGGACATCCTATGCCATTGTTCAACACCTTTCGCTGTGTAGAACTCTTTCCTTATGCCTAATTGGAATTTTCCTTGCTTAAATTCCCTTGAGTTACTGGCTATGCTTTTTCTAATACAGTACAGTATGTTATGGACCTTGTTCCCAGCAAGGGAACCTACCTGAAAGCAATTTTTTAAATGCAAAATTCTTTTCTAGCCAGCCTGCACTTAGCCTGTGTTGTTGGGAGTTATTCTGTCCCAGATGCAGGAAATTATTATTTTTTATATATTTTTTTTTAAACTTTGTGAAGTTGCTGCGAGTCCAGTCTTCCAGCTTGTACCAGTCCTTCTGGATGGCAGTCCAGAATACCAATGTACCCACTGCTTTCCTCAATTAGAAGTTTTTTATGAAATTTATGTGGACGTGTTCTGTCCTGTTGCCCAGGTCATATGCAAAGACATTTAACAGCATCAGCACCAGTAATGCATGAGAAACTTCACTCTTAACCAGAAAAAAAATTATACTCTGAATCATTGGGCTATACTGGGCCAATTGGCCCAGACAGTCTTCTATGCCCCCAAGCACCTATTCTCTATTACATTCCCAGTTCAACTAGGAGACTGTCAAAAATGTAGATAAATTCAATATAAACAACTACTGCTCTTTCCTTCTTATCTAGATAAGGCAGAGAGGCAAATATGTTGGTCAGGCAACAGTTGTTCATGCTGATACATGTCACCTGTTCCCATTCATGGAACATAGTCATTGCTGCATGATAAGGACTTTATGGCCTGCTGTTCCCTGGATTTTTTTTTAAGGTGGATGTAACATTTACCTTTTCTCCAGTTGCCACAGCCTTTCAGTAATAATAGAAGCTGTCTCCGAACTGTGGGATGCATCTTGTCCAGTGCTATGGACAGGTCCAATTTACTTGGTTCTTCTCTACTGTAGACACTAGTTCTCTCCCTTGAACTCTGCAACTAGTGACAGTGGAGGCCTGCAAGCAGCATCCAAATGCAAAGAGGAGTTCTCAGCTTTTCCCATGTCACACATTACTTTTGTGTGAGCCCTCATTCTTTGGTGGGCCCATGTTTTCCTTAGTACCCTGGTGTACCTAAAGAAGCCCATGCCATTTCCAGCTCCAACTCCAACCAGAGTCTGGCCATCTAAGTTCCATTCGTATAGGCTCATATCATGTTTCTATATTCCTCCAAGGCAGCCTATCCTCATTTCCACCTTCCATACACTCTTTTTTTTTTTTTTTTTTTTTTTTTTTTTTTTTTTTTTTTTGCTTTTAAATTCAGTTAGGAGTTCTCTGTTCTGTCAATCTGGCCTCCTGCCATGAATGTTTATTTTCCTGTTCATTTGTATTCATTTGTATGGACTGTTTTTGTACTGAAAAGGTTCTGTCCTGGAAGATCACACAGACCTTCATGGCAGCTTCCTATGGGAACTCACCTACAAATGCTCATGGCAGCTTCCCATGGGAACTCACCTACAAATTCTCTGTACTCTTCAGATGCTCTGAACTTCTCTGTCCTGATATCCAGGGTACTTCTTTTCATATTTGTCTTCTTCATATCTGATAATTACTAGTACCTAGTGCTACATCTGAGTCATAGAGATTGTATATCCTCAACATTTTCCAAGCAAGGAGTATTTTGTTGAATGGGTAGAATACCACAGATTGGGCAACTGGAAAAAAGTGGGGTGCTGGATATTCTGCAGTCGTGGTTAATAACAGCAACGTTTCAAGTAAACCATCTTAAATCTTAGCTGTACCACTATACCATCATTTCTATATTATAATTTTAGCTCCATATTTCTAAGAAAAACCTAATACATCATCTAAAAGAAGGAAAGAAAAAGGCAAAAATATTTTTGAGTGACTTTTGCCTTTTCAGCCTGGTTTCTGTAGCTTTCAGGTGTTATCTTGAATCCTTTGATAAGTCAAAGTCTGGTCAATGCAATTTGTACTCTCTCATCCAAAGTAACTGCTTATTTGCAGCTTTTTATATAAGGTTAGTCAATGAGAATAAAAGTGAATTTAATTTATTGTCAAACAGTTAGAAGATATAGACAAGGAAGACTAGGTGTGAAAATATTACAGAATTTAAGCTGAAATTCCTGTTTTATATGGGTTATGCATTCATGTTCTGAATGAGTATATGTGTGAGATAATATACCAATTTTAGTGATTTGGTTTGACATGCAGAGCACCTAAAATTGTTGGTTCTATTTGCTGTCTTCAAGTCCCATTACACACAGTTTCAAGTTGTCCTCTGAAGGGAAGGATAATACCTCTAACATCTCCATCTCCTTGGAAAATGTAATTCAAGTGACTTCACTTACACCTTGTGGAAACACTGCAGCAGCAGCAGCAGAGTCTAGTTCTATAGGGTAGGGTTCAGTTTACCCATGAGAGCTAATATTCTGATTACAAATGGAAGCATCAAAGAGGTGAGGCAGAAGACATCCTTTCCCATTGCATTCTCTTGATTCATATGGCCAAGGTCAAAAACACATAGGCATTAGGGGGTTTACTTCTTTGAAATGTATACCTTTAAAACATCATAATGTTTCCATGCAATTTGTATGTGAACTTTCCTTATTTGAAAAAAAAAAAAAAAAAGTTTCTACTATTGTAGACAAATGTCAGTTTTCACCAGGACACTATTTGTATATCCATTTTATCTAAGTTAAGGTATTAGTAAAATTTATCAGTAACATTAATTATTTGTATTAGCACCAAAGCAGGATTTGTTTCTTGGGAATATTTGGCAAGGCATGACTCAGAGAGCTTCATCTTTGTTTTCTCATGGATTTGCAAATTTTGTATAGAGAGGAATTCTCAATTTTCCTTGCATTATGATCCTTTTTGTCTCACCCTTTCAACCTATTTCCACACTTCTCATATCTCTCACTGGTTCTTCACCCTGTTTTTTTCTCTGAGATTTAGTCAATCTCAGGTTTCGTGTTTTTCAGCCTTGTAGTCTTCTTAGTGAAACAGCCCTCTTCTTCTTTCTAGCTACTGCATTCTGTATATTATCCTATAACTGACCTGGTCTTTCTTCCATTCATCTAGTAATTTTTATCTTTATTAGCAGCTTCTCGGACACCTACCTAACCTTCTTGTTGGCTTCCTCCCTTATGCAAATATTATCCTCTCCCTTCAGTTGCCTGTCCCAATCTCATTACCCCAGCCAATGTCAGTTACCCTGTTCATTGCCAGAATAGGATAAATGTTTATAATCCTGAAGTCCAGCATCCTTGTCTTAATTAGCCTTTGCGTCTACCTGCCCTCCAACTAAGATTTCCATCTTTA
>NW_028181185.1:0-68686 GCF_964211825.1 Aythya ferina | reverse complement strand
CCATTAGGTTTGTTGGGTTCTTGTTTGTCATTATGTTAAATAGGTGTGGATTGTGGGTTTTGGGAGAACATCAGGTAGGTTTAGGGTGGTTTTGGGGTGGATCTATGGTTTTGGGGGATTTTCTTCCAGTTTTGGGGGTGATGCCGTTCTTGTTTGGGGTGTTTTTGACGTTTTTTGGGGTCTCTGTTGGGTTCTGTTGGGTTCTCGTTGGTCATCGTGTTGGAAAAGTGTAAATTGTGGGTTTTGGAGAACTTCAGGTAGGTTTAGGGGAGTTTTCGCGTGGATTCATGGTATTTGGGGTTTTCTTCTTTTTGGGGGAGTGATCCTCTCCTTTCTTCGGGTGATTTTGAAGTGTTTTGGGGGTTCCGTTGCGTTTCGTTGAATTCCTAATGTGTTTTATGGTGGTTTGGAGTGTGCTTTGGGATTAGGAGAACATCAGGTAGGTTTAGGGTGTCTTTGGGTGGATCTATGGTATTTGGGGTTTTCTTCTATTTTTTGGCGTGATTCTGTTCTTTTTTGGGGTGTATTTGAAGTGTTTTGGGTCTCCGTTGGGTTTTGTTTGGTTCTCGTTGGTCATCATGGTGGAAAAGGGTAAATTGTGGGTTTTGGAGAACATCAGGTAGGTTTAGGGTGGTTTTGGGGTGGATCTATGGTTTTGGGGGATTTTCTTCCAGTTTTGGTGGTGATGCCGTTCTTGTTTGGGGTGTTTTTGACGTTTTTTGGGGTCTCTGTTGGGTTCTGTTGGGTTCTCGTTGGTCATCGTGTTGGAAAAGGGTAAATTGTGGTTTTTGGAGAAGATCAGGCAGGTTTAGGGTGGTTTTGGGGTGGATCTATGGTTTTGGGGGATTTTCTTCCAGTTTGGGGGTGATGCCGTTCTTGTTTGGGGTGTTTTTGACGTTTTTTGGGGTCTCCGTTGGGTTTTGTTGGGTTCTCGTTGGTTATCATGGTGGAAAAGGGTAAATTGTGGGTTTTGGAGAACATCAGGTAGGTTTAGGGTGGTTTTGGGTTGGATCTATGGTTTTGGCGTATTTTCTTCCAGTTTTGGGGTGATGCCGATATTTTTTGGGGTGTTTTTTTACGTGTTTTGGGGTCCCCATTAGGTTTTGTTGTGTTCTTGTTTGTCATTATGTTAAATAGGAGTGGATTGTGGGTTTTGGAGAACATCAGGTAGGTTTAGGGTGGTTTTGGCGTGGATCTATGGTTTTGGGGGGATTTTCTTCCAGTTTTGGTGGTGATGCCGTTCTTGTTTGGGGTGTTTTTGACGTGTTTTGGTGTCTCCATTAGGTTTTGTTGGGTTCTTGTTTGTCATTATGTTAAATAGGTGTGGATTGTGTTTTTTGGAGAACATCAGGTAGTTTTAGGGTGGTTTTGGGGTGGATCTATGGTTTTGGCGTATTTTCTTCCAGTTTTGGGGGTGATGCCGTTCTTGTTTGGGGTGTTTTTGACGTTTTTTGGGGTCTCTGTTGGGTTCTGTTGGGTTCTCGTTGGTCATCGTGTTGGAAAAGGGTAAATTGTGGTTTTTGGAGAAGATCAGGTAGGTTTAGGGTGTCTTTGGGGTGGATCTATGGTTTTGGGGGATTTTCTTCCAGTTTTGGTGGTGATGCCGTTCTTGTTTGTGGTGTTTTTGGACGTTTTTTGGGATCTCTGTTGGGTTCTGTTGGGTTCTCGTTGGTCATCGTGTTGTAAAAGGGTAAATTGTGGGTTTTGGAGAACTTCAGGTAGGTTTAGGGGGAGTTTTCGCGTGGATTCATGGTATTTGGGGTTTTCTTCTTTTTGGGGGAGTGATCCTCTCCTTTCTTCGGGTGATTTTGAAGTGTTTTGGGGTTTCCGTTGCGTTTCGTTGAATTCCTAATGTGTTTTAGTGGTGGTTTGGAGTGTGCTTTGGTATTAGGAGAACATCAGGTAGGTTTAGGGTGTCTTTGGGGTGGATCTATGGTATTTGGGGTTTTCTTCTATTCTTTGGCATGATCCTGTTCTTTTTTGGGGTGTATTTGAAGTGTTTGGGGTCTCCGTTGGGTTTTGATTGGTTCTCGTTGGTCATCATGGTGGAAAAGGGTAAATTGTGGTTTTTGGAGAAGATCAGGTAGGTTTAGGGTGTCTTTGGGGTGGATCTATGGTTTTGGGGGATTTTCTTCCAGTTTTGGTGGTGATGCCGTTCTTGTTTGGGGTGTTTTTGACGTTTTTTGGGATCTCTGTTGGGTTCTGTTGGGTTCTCGTTGGTCATCGTGTTGGAAAAGGGTAAATTGTGGTTTTTGGAGAAGATCAGGTAGGTTTAGGGTGGTTTTGGGGTGGATCTATGGTTTTGGGGATTTTCTTCCAGTTTTGGTGGTGATGCCGTTCTTGTTTGGGGTGTTTTTGACGTTTTTTGGGGTCTCTGTTGGGTTCTGTTGGGTTCTCGTTGGTCATCGTGTTGGAAAAGGGTAAATTGTGGTTTTTGGAGAAGATCAGGTAGGTTTAGGGTGGTTTTGGGGTGGATCTATGGTTTTGGGGGGATTTTCTTCCAGTTTTGGGGGTGATGCCGTTCTTGTTTGGGGTGTTTTTGACGTTTTTTGGGGTCTTCGTTGGATTTTGTTGGGTTCTCGTTGTTTATCATGGTGGAAAAGGGTAAATTGTGGGTTTTGGAGAACATCAGGTAGGTTAGGGTGGTTTTGGGTGGATCTATGGTTTTGGCGTATTTTCTTCCAGTTTTGGGGTGATGCCGATATTTTTTGCGTGTTTTTTACGTGTTTTGGGGTCTCCATTAGGTTTTGTTGGGTTCTTGTTTGTCATTATGTTAAATAGGTGTGGATTGTGGGTTTTGGAGAACATCAGGTAGTTTTAGGGTGGTTTTGGGGTGGATCTATGGTTTTGGGGGATTTTCTTCCAGTTTTGGTGGTGATGCCGTTCTTGTTTAGGGTGTTTTTGATGTTTTTTGGGGTCTCTGTTTGGTTCTGTTGGGTTCTCGTTGGTCATCGTGTTGGAAAAGGGTAAATTGTGTTTTTTGGAGAGATCAGGTAGGTTTAGGGTGTCTTTGGGGTGGATCTATGGTTTTGGGGGATTTTCTTCCAGTTTTGGTGGTGATGCCGTTCTTGTTTGGGGTGTTTTTGACGTTTTTTGGGATCTCTGTTGGGTTCTGTTAGGTTCTCGTTGGTCATCGTGTTGGAAAAGTGTAAATTGTGGGTTTTGGAGAACTTCAGGTAGGTTTAGGGGGAGTTTTCGCGTGGATTCATGGTATTTGGGGTTTTCTTCTTTTTGGGGGAGTGATCCTCTCCTTTCTTCGGTGATTTTGAAGTGTTTTGGGGTTTCCGTTGCGTTTCGTTGAATTCCTAATGTGTTTTATGGTGGTTTGGAGTGTGCTTTGGGATTAGGAGAACATCAGGTAGGTTTAGGGGTGTCTTTGGGGTGGATCTATGGTATTTTGGGGTTTTCTTTCTATTTTTTGGCGTGATCCTGTTCTTTTTTGGGGTGTATTTGAAGTGTTTTGGGGTCTCCGTTGGGTTTTGTTTGGTTCTCGTTGGTCATCATGGTGGAAAAGGGTAAATTGTGGGTTTTGGAGAACATCAGGTAGGTTTAGGGTGGTTTTGGGGTGGATCTATGGTTTTGGGGGATTTTCTTCCAGTTTTGTTGGTGATGCCGTTCTTGTTTGGGGTGTTTTTGTCGTTTTTTGGGGTCTCTGTTGGGTTCTGTTTGGTTCTCGTTGGTCATCGTGTTGGAAAAGGGTAAATTGTGGGTTTTGGAGAAGATCAGGTAGGTTTAGGGTGTTTTGGGGTGGATCTATGGTTTTGGGGGGATTTTCTTCCAGTTTTGGTGGTGATGCCGTTCTTGTTTGGGGTGTTTTTGACGTTTTTTGGGTCTCTGTTGGGTTCTGTTGGGTTCTCTTGGTCATCGTGTTGGAAAAGGGTAAATTGTTGTTTTTTGAGGAGAAGATCAGGTAGGTTTAGGGTGGTTTTGGGGTGGATCTTTGGTTTTGGGGATTTTCTTCCAGTTTTGGGGGTGATGCCGTTCTTGTTTGGGGTGTTTTTGACGTTTTTTGGGGTCTCCGTTGGATTTTGTTGGGTTCTCGTTGGTTATCATGGTGGAAAAGGGTAAATTGTGGGTTTTGGAGAACATCAGGTAGGTTTAGGTGGTTTTGGGGTGGATCTATGGTTTTGGCGTATTTTCTTCCAGTTTTGGGGGTGATGCCGATATTTTTTGTGGTGTTTTTTTACGTGTTTTGGGGTCACCATTAGGTTTTGTTGGGTTCTTGTTTGTCATTATGTTAAATAGGAGTGGATTGTGGGTTTTGGAGAACATCAGGTAGTTTTAGGTGGTTTTGGGGTGGATCTATGGTTTTGGTGTATTTTCTTCCAGTTTTGGTGGTGATGCCGTTCTTGTTTGGGGTGTTTTGACGTTTTTTGGGGTCTCTGTTGGGTTCTGTTGGGTTCTCGTTGGTCATCGTGTTGGAAAAGGGTAAATTGTGTTTTTTGGAGAACATCAGGTAGGTTTAGGGTGTCTTTGGGGAGGATCTATTTTTTTGGGGATTTTCTTCCAGTTTTGGTGGTGATGCCGTTCTTGTTTGGGGTGTTTTTGACGTTTTTTGGGGTCTCCATTAGGTTTTGTTGGGTTCTTGTTTGTCATTATGTTAAATAGGAGTGGATTGTGGGTTTTGGAGAACATCAGGTAGGGTTAGGGTGTCTTTGGGGTGGATCTATGGTTTTGGGGGGTTTTCTTCCAGTTTTGGTGGTGATGCGTTCTTGTTTGGGGTATTTTTTAAGGTTTTGGGGTCTTGTTTGGTTTTGTTGGTTCTCGTTGGTCATCGTTTTGTAAAAGTGTAAATTGTGGGTTTTGGAGAACTTCAGGTAGGTTTAGGGGGAGTTTTCGCGTGGATTCATGGTATTTGGGGTTTTCTTCTTTTTGGGGAGTGATCCTCTCCTTTCTTCGGGTGATTTTGAAGTGTTTTGGGGTTTCCGTTGCGTTTCGTTGAATTCCTAATGTGTTTTATGGTGGTTTGGAGTGTGCTTTGGGATTAGGAGAACATCAGGTAGGTTTAGGGTGTCTTTGGGGTGGATCTATGGTATTTGGGGTTTTCTTCTATTTTTTGGCGTGATCCTGTTCTTTTTTGGGGTGTATTTGAAGTGTTTTGGGTCTCCGTTGGGTTTTGTTTGGTTCTCGTTGGTCATCATGGTGGAAAAGGGTAAATTGTGGGTTTTGGAGAACATCAGGTAGGTTTAGGGTGGTTTTGGGGTGGATCTATGGTTTTGGGGGATTTTCTTCCAGTTTTGGTGGTGATGCCGTTCTTGTTTGGGGTGTTTTTGACGTGTTTTGGTGTCTCCATTAGGTTTTGTTGGGTTCTTGTTTGTCATTATGTTAAATAGGTGTGGATTGTGGTTTTTGAAGAAGATCAGGTAGGTTTAGGGTGGTTTTGGGGTGGATCTATGGTTTTGGGGGATTTTCTTCCAGTTTTGGTGGTGATGCCGTTCTTGTTTGTGGTGTTTTTGACGTTTTTTGGGGTCTCCTTTGGGTTTTGTTGGGTTCTCGTTGGTTATCATGGTGGAAAAGGGTAAATTGTGGGTTTTGGAGAACATCAGGTAGGTTTAGGGTGGTTTTGGGGTGGATCTATGGTTTTGGCGTATTTTCTTCCAGTTTTGGGGGTGATGCCGATATTTTTTGGGGTGTTTTTTACGTGTTTTGGGGTCTCCATTAGGTTTTGTTGGGTTCTTGTTTGTCATTATGTTAAATAGGAGTGGATTGTGGGTTTGGAGAAGATCAGGTAGTTTTAGGGTGGTTTTGGCATGGATCTATGGTTTTGGGGGATTTTCTTCCAGTTTTGGTGGTGATGCCGTTCTTGTTTGGGGTGTTTTTGACGTTTTTTGGGGTCTCTGTTGGGTTCTGTTGGGTTCTCGTTGGTCATCGTGTTGGAAAAGGGTAAATTGTGGTTTTTGGAGAACATCAGGTAGGTTTAGGGTGTCTTTGGGTGGATCTATGGTTTTGGGGGATTTTCTTCCAGTTTTGGTGGTGATGCCGTTCTTGTTTGTGGTGTTTTGACGTTTTTTGGGATCTCTGTTTGGTTCTGTTTGGGTTCTCGTTGGTCATCGTGTTGGAAAAGGGTAAATTGTGGTTTTTGAGAAGATCAGGTAGGTTTAGGGTGTCTTTGGGGTGGATCTATGGTTTTGGGGGTTTTCTTCCAGTTTTGGGGGTGATGCCATTCTTGTTTGGGGTATTTTTTAAGGTTTTTGTGGTCTCTGTTTGGTTTTGTTGGGTTCTCGTTGGTCATCGTGTTGTAAAAGTGTAAATTGTGGGTTTTGGAGAACTTCAGGTAGGTTTAGGGGGAGTTTTCGCGTGGATTCATGGTATTTGGGTTTTCTTCTTTTTGGGGGAGTGATCCTCTCCTTTCTTCGGGTGATTTTGAAGTGTTTTGGGTTTCCGTTGCGTTTTCGTTGAATTCCTAATGTGTTTTATGGTGGTTTGGAGTGTGCTTTGGGATTAGGAGAACATCAGGTAGGTTTAGGGTGTCTTTGGGTGGATCTATGGTATTTGGGGTTTTCTTCTATTTTTTGGCATGATTCTGTTCTTGTTTGGGGTGTATTTGAAGTGTTTTGGGGTCTCCGTTGGGTTTTGTTTGGTTCTCGTTGGTCATCATGGTGGAAAAGGGTAAATTGTGGTTTTGGAGAACATCAGGTAGGTTTAGGGTGGTTTTGGGGTGGATCTATGGTTTTGGGGATTTTCTTCCAGTTTTGGTGGTGATGCCGTTCTTGTTTGGGGTGTTTTTGACGTGTTTGGTGTCTCCATTAGGTTTTGCTGGGTTCTTGTTTGTCATTATGTTAAATAGGTGTGGATTGTGGTTTTTGGAGAAGATCAGGTAGGTTTAGGGTGTCTTTGGGGTGGATCTATGGTTTTGGTGTATTTTCTTCCAGTTTTGGGGGTGATGCCGTTCTTGTTTGGGTGTTTTTGACGTGTTTTGGTGTCTCCATTAGGTTTTGTTGGGTTCTTGTTTGTCATTATGTTAAATAGGTGTGGATTGTGGGTTTTTGAGAACATCAGGTAGGTTTAGGGTGGTTTTGGGGTGGATCTATGGTTTGGGGGATTTTCTTCCAGTTTTGGTGGTGATGCCGTTCTTGTTTGGGGTGTTTTTGACGTTTTTTGGGGTCTCTGTTGGGTTCTGTTGGGTTCTCGTTGGTCATCGTGTTGGAAAGGGTAAATTGTGGGTTTTGGAGAAGATCAGGTAGGTTTAGGGTGGTTTTGGGGTGGATCTATGGTTTTGGGGGATTTTCTTCCAGTTTTGGGGGTGATGCCATTCTTGTTTGGGGTGTTTTTGACGTTTTTTGGGGTCTCCGTTGGATTTTGTTGGGTTCTCGTTGGTTATCATGGTGGAAAAGGGTAAATTGTGGGTTTTTGGAGAAGATCAGGTAGGTTTAGGGTGGTTTTGGGGTGGATCTATGGTTTTGGCGTATTTTCTTCCAGTTTTGGGGGTGATGCCGTTCTTGTTTGGGGTGTTTTTGACGTTTTTTGGGGTCTCCGTTGGATTTTGTTGGGTTCTTGTTTGTCATTATGTTAAATAGGAGTGGATTGTGGGTTTTGGAGAACATCAGGTAGTTTTAGGGTGGTTTTGGGGTGGATCTATGGTTTGGGGGATTTTCTTCCAGTTTTGGTGGTGATGCCGTTCTTGTTTGGGGTGTTTTTGACGTTTTTTGAGGTCTCTGTTGGGTTCTGTTGGGTTCTCGTTGGTCATCGTGTTGGAAAAGGGTAAATTGTGTTTTTTGGAGAACATCAGGTAGTTTTAGGGTGTCTTTGGGGTGGATCTATGTTTTGGGGGATTTTCTTCCAGTTTTGGTGGTGATGCCGTTCTTGTTTGGGGTGTTTTTGACGTGTTTTGGTGTCTCCATTAGGTTTTGTTGGGTTCTTGTTTGTCATTATATTAAATAGGTGTGGATTGTGGGTTTTGGAGAACATCAGGTAGGTTTAGGGTGGTTTGGGTGGATCTATGGTTTTGGGGGATTTCTTCCAGTTTTGGTGGTGATGCCGTTCTTGTTTGGGGTGTTTTTGACGTTTTTTGGGGTCTCCTTTGGGTTTTTTGGGTTCTCGTTGGTTATCATGGTGGAAAAGGGTAAATTGTGGGTTTTGGAGAAGATCAGGTAGGTTTAGGGTGGTTTTGGGGTGGATCTATGGTTTTGGGGGATTTTCTTCCAGTTTTGGTGGTGATGCCGTTCTTGTTTGGGTGTTTTTGACGTGTTTTGGTGTCTCCATTAGGTTTTGTTGGGATCTTGTTTGTCATTATGTTAAATAGGTGTGGGATTGTGGTTTTTGAAGAAGATCAGGTAGGTTTAGGGTGGTTTTGGGGTGGATCTATGGTTTTGGGGGATTTTCTTCCAGTTTTGGTGGTGATGCCGTTCTTGTTTGGGGTGTTTTTGACGTTTTTGGTCTCTGTTGGGTTCTGTTGGGTTCTCGTTGGTCATCGTGTTGGAAAAGGGTAAATTGTGGTTTTTGGAGAAGATCAGGTAGGTTTAGGGTGTCTTTGGGGTGGATCTATGGTTTTGGGGGATTTTCTTCCAGTTTTGGTGGTGATGCCGTTCTTGTTTGGGGTGTTTTTGACGTTTTTTGGGGTCTCTGTTGGGTTCTGTTGGGTTCTCGTTGGTCATCGTGTTGGAAAAGGGTAAATTGTGGGTTTTGGAGAACATCAGGTAGTTTTAGGGTGGTTTTGGGGTGGATCTTTTGTTTTGGGGGATTTTCTTCCAGTTTTGGTGGGTATGCCGTTCTTGTTTGGGGTGTTTTTGACGTTTTTTGGGGTCTCCGTTGGGTTTTGTTTGGTTCTCGTTGGTTATCATGGTGGAAAAGGGTAAATTGTGGGTTTTGGAGAACATCAGGTAGGTTTAGGGTGGTTTTGGGGTGGATCTATGGTTTTGGCATATTTTCTTCCAGTTTTGGGGGTGATGCCAATATTTTTTGGGGTGTTTTTTACGTGTTTTCGGGTCTCCATTAGGTTTTGTTGGGTTCTTGTTTGTCATTATGTTAAATAGGAGTGGATTGTGGTTTTTGGAGAACATCAGGTAGGTTTAGGGTGGTTTTGGGGTGGATCTATGGTTTTGGGGGTTTTCTTCCAGGTTTGGGGGTGATGCCATTCTTGTTTGTGGTATTTTTTAAGGTTTTTGTGGTCTCTGTTTGGTTTTGTTGGGTTCTCGTTGGTCATCGTGTTGTAAAAGTGTAAATTGTGGGTTTTGGAGAACTTCAGGTAGGTTTAGGGGGAGTTTTCGCGTGGATTCATGGTATTTGGGGTTTTCTTCTTTTTGGGGGAGTGATCCTCTCCTTTCTTCGGTTGATTTTGATGTGTTTTGGGGATTCCGTTGCGTTTCGTTGAATTCCTAATGTGTTTTATGGTGGTTTGGAGTGTGCTTTGGGATTAGGAGAACATCAGGTAGGTTTAGGGTGGTTTTGGGGTGGATCTATGGTATTTGGGATTTTCTTCCATTTTTTGGCGTGATCCTGTTCTTTTTTGGGGTGTATTTGAAGTGTTTTGGGGTCTCCGTTGGGTTTTGTTTGGTTCTCGTTGGTCATCATGGTGGAAAAGGGTAAATTGTGGGTTTTGGAGAACATCAGGTAGGTTTAGGGTGGTTTTGGGGTGGATCTATGGTTTTGGTGGATTTTCTTCCAGTTTTGGTGGTGATGCCGTTCTTGTTTGGGGTGTTTTTGACGTTTTTTGGGGTCTCCTTTGGGTTTTTTTGGGTTCTCGTTGGTTATCATGGTGGAAAAGGGTAAATTGTGGGTTTTGGAGAACATCAGGTAGGTTTAGGGTGGTTTTGGGGTGGATCTATGGTTTTGGCGTATTTTCTTCCAGTTTTGGGGGTGATGCCGATATTTTTTGTGGTGTTTTTTACGTGTTTTGGGGTCTCCATTAGGTTTTGTTGGGTTCTTGTTTGTCATTATGTTAAATAGGAGTGGATTGTGGGTTTTGGAGAAGATCAGGTAGGTTTAGGGTGGTTTTGGGGTGGATCTATGGTTTTGGGGGATTTTCTTCCAGTTTTGGTGGTGATGCCGTTCTTGTTTGGGGTGTTTTTGACGTGTTTTGGTGTCTCCATTAGGTTTTGTTGGGATCTTGTTTGTCATTATGTTAAATAGGTGTGGATTGTGGTTTTTGAAGAAGATCAGGTAGGTTTAGGGTGGTTTTGGGGTGGATCTATGGTTTTGGGGGATTTTCTTCCAGTTTTGGTGGTGATGCCGTTCTTGTTTGGGGTGTTTTTGACGTTTTTTGGGGTCTCCTTTGGGTTTTGTTGGGTTCTCGTTGGTTATCATGGTGGAAAAGGGTAAATTGTGGGTTTTGGAGAACATCAGGTAGGTTTAGTGTGGTTTTGGGGTGGATCTATGGTTTTGGGGGATTTTCTTCCAGTTTTGGTGGTGATGCCGTTCTTGTTTGGGGTGTTTTTTACGTGTTTTGGGGTCTCCATTAGGTTTAGTTGGGTTCTTGTTTGTCATTATGTTAAATAGGAGTGGATTGTGGGTTTTGGAGAAGATCAGGTAGTTTTAGGGTGGTTTTGGGGTGGATCTATGGTTTTGGGGGATTTTCTTCCAGTTTTGGTGGTGATGCCGTTCTTGTTTGGGGTGTTTTTGACGTTTTTTGGGGTCTCTGTTGGGTTCTGTTGGGTTCTCGTTGGTCATCGTGTTGGAAAAGGGTAAATTGTGGTTTTTGGAGAAGATCAGGTAGGTTTAGGGTGTCTTTGGGGTGGATCTATGGTTTTGGGGGATTTTCTTCCAGTTTTGGTGGTGATGCCGTTCTTGTTTGGGGTGTTTTTTAAGGTTTTTGGGGTCTCTGTTTGGTTTTGTTGGGTTCTCGTTGGTCATCGTGTTGTAAAAGTGTAAATTGTGGGTTTTGGAGAACTTCAGGTAGGTTTAGGGGGAGTTTTCGCGTGGATTCATGGTATTTGGGGTTTTCTTCTTTTTGGGGGAGTGATCCTCTCCTTTCTTCGGGTGATTTTGAAGTGTTTTGGGGTTTCCGTTGCGTTTCGTTGAATTCCTAATGTGTTTTATGGTGGTTTGGAGTGTGCTTTGGGATTAGGAGAACATCAGGTAGGTTTAGGGTGTCTTTGGGGTGGATCTATGGTATTTGGGGTTTTCTTCTATTTTTTGGCGTGGTCCTGTTCTTTTTTGGGGTGTATTTGAAGTGTTTTGGGGTCTCCGTTGGGTTTTGTTTGGTTCTCGTTGGTCATCATGGTGGAAAAGGGTAAATTGTGGGTTTTGGAGAACATCAGGTAGGTTTAGGGTGGTTTTGGGGTGGATCTATGGTTTTGGTGGATTTTCTTCCAGTTTTGGTGGTGATGCCGTTCTTGTTTGGGGTGTTTTTGACGTGTTTTGGTGTCTCCATTAAATTTTGTTGGGTTCTTGTTTGTCATTATGTTAAATAGGTGTGGATTGTGGGTTTTGGAGAAGATCAGGTAGGTTTAGGGTGGTTTTGGGGTGGATCTATGGTTTTGGGGGATTTTCTTCCAGTTTTGGTGGTGATGCCGTTCTTGTTTGGGGTGTTTTTGACGTTTTTTGGGGTCTCTGTTGGGTTCTGTTGGGTTCTCGTTGGTCATCGTGTTGGAAAAGGGTAAATTGTGGTTTTTGGAGAAGATCAGGTAGGTTTAGGGTGGTTTTGGGGTGGATCTATGGTTTTGGGGGATTTTCTTCCAGTTTTGGTGGTGATGCCGTTCTTGTTTGGGGTGTTTTTGACGTTTTTTGGGGTCTCCGTTGGGTTTTGTTGGGTTCTCGTTGGTTATCATGGTGGAAAAGGGTAAATTGTGGGTTTTGGAGAACATCAGGTAGGTTTAGGGTGGTTTTGGGTTGGATCTATGGTTTTGGCGTATTTTCTTCCAGTTTTGGGGGTGATGCCGATATTTTTTGGGGTGTTTTTTACGTGTTTTGGGGTCACCATTAGGTTTTGTTGGGTTCTTGTTTGTCATTATGTTAAATAGGAGTGGATTGTCGGTTTTGGAGAACATCAGGTAGGTTTAGGGTGGTTTTGGGGTGGATCTATGGTTTGGGGGGATTTTCTTCCAGTTTTGGTGGTGATGCCGTTCTTGTTTGGGGTGTTTTTGACGTTTTTTGGGTCTCTGTTGGGTTCTGTTGGGTTCTCGTTGGTCATCGTGTTGGAAAAGGGTAAATTGTGGTTTTTGGAGAACATCAGGTAGGTTTAGGGTGTCTTTGGGGTGGATCTATTGTTTTGGGGGTTTTCTTCCAGTTTTGGGGGTGATGCCATTCTTGTTTGGGGTATTTTTTAAGGTTATTGTGGTCTCTGTTTGGTTTTGTTGGGTTCTCGTTCGTCATCATCGTGGAGAAGTGTAAATTGTGGGTTTTGGAGAACTTCAGGTAGGTTTAGGGGGAGTTTTCGCGTGGATTCATGGTATTTGGGGTTTTCTTCTTTTTGGGGGAGTGATCCTCTCCTTTCTTCGGGTGATTTTGAAGTGTTTTGGCGTTTCCGTTGCGTTTCGTTGAATTCCTAATGTGTTTTATGGTGGTTTGGAGTGTGCTTTGGGATTAGGAGAACATCAGGTAGGTTTAGGGTGGTTTTGGGGTGGATCTATGGTATTTGGGGTTTTCTTCTATTTTTTGGCGTGATCCTGTTCTTTTTTGGGGTGTATTTGAAGTGTTTTGGGGTCTCCGTTGGGTTTTGTTTGGTTCTCGTTGGTCATCATGGTGGAAAAGGGTAAATTGTGGGTTTTGGAGAACATCAGGTAGGTTTAGGGTGGTTTTGGGGTGGATCTATGGTTTTGGGGGATTTTCTTCCAGTTTTGGTGGTGATGCCGTTCTTGTTTGTGGTGTTTTTTACGTGTTTTGGGGTCTCCATTAGGTTTTGTTGGGTTCTTGTTTGTCATTATGTTAAATAGGTGTTGATTGTGGGTTTTGGAGAAGATCAGGTAGGTTTAGGGTGGTTTTGGGGTGGATCTATGGTTTTGGGGGATTTTCTTCCAGTTTTGGTGGTGATGCCGTTCTTGTTTGGGGTGTTTTTGACGTTTTTTGGGGTCTCTGTTGGGTTCTGTTGGGTTCTCGTTGGTCATCGTGTTGGAAAAGGGTAAATTGTGGTTTTTGGAGAAGATCAGGTAGGTTTAGGGTGGTTTTGGGGTGGATCTATGGTTTTGGGGGATTTTCTTCCAGTTTTGGGGGTGATGCCGTTCTTGTTTGGGGTGTTTTTGACGTTTTTTGGGGTCTCCGTTGGGTTTTGTTGGGTTCTCGTTGGTTATCATGGTGGAAAAGAGTAAATTGTGGGTTTTGGAGAAGATCAGGTAGGTTTAGGGTGGTTTTGGGGTGGATCTATGGTTTTGGGGGTTTTCTTCCAGTTTTGGGGGTGATGCCGATATTTTTTGGGGTGTTTTTTACGTGTTTTGGGGTCTCCATTAGGTTTTGTTGGGTTCTTGTTTGTCATTATGTTAAATAGGAGTGGATTGTGGGTTTTGGAGAACATCAGGTAGTTTTAGGGTGGTTTTGGGGAGGATCTATGGTTTTGGGGGATTTTCTTCCAGTTTTGGTGGTGATGCCGTTCTTGTTTGGGGTGTTTTTGACGTTTTTTGGGATCTCTGTTGGGTTCTGTTGGGTTCTCGTTGGTCATCGTGTTGGAAAAGGGTAAATTGTGGTTTTTGGAGAAGATCAGGTAGGTTTAGGGTGTCTTTGGGGTGGATCTATGGTTTTGGGGGTTTTCTTCCAGTTTTGGGGGTGATGCCATTCTTGTTTGGGGTATTTTTTAAGGTTTTTGTGGTCTCTGTTTGGTTTTGTTGGGTTCTCGTTGGTCATCGTGTTGTAAAAGTGTAAATTGTGGGTTTTGGAGAACTTCAGGTAGGTTTAGGGGGAGTTTTCGCGTGGATTCATGGTATTTGGGGTTTTCTTCTTTTTGGGGGAGTGATCCTCTCCTTTCTTCGGGTGATTTTGAAGTGTTTTGGCGTTTCCGTTGCGTTTCGTTGAATTCCTAATGTGTTTTATAGTGGTTTGGAGTGTGCTTTGGGAGTAGGAGAACATCAGGTAGGTTAGGGTGTCTTTGGGGTGGATCTATGGTATTTGGGGTTTTCTTCTATTTTTTGGCGTGGTCCTGTTCTTTTTTGGGGTGTATTTGAAGTGTTTTGGGGTCTCCGTTGGGTTTTGTTTGGTTCTCGTTGGTCATCATGGTGGAAAAGGGTAAATTGTGGGTTTTGGAGAACATCAGGTAGGTTTAGGGTGGTTTTGGGGTGGATCTATGGTTTTGGGGATTTTCTTCCAGTTTTGGGGGTGATGCCGTTCTTGTTTGGGGTGTTTTTGACGTGTTTTGGTGTCTCTGTTGGGTTCTGTTGGGTTCTCGTTGGTCATCGTGTTGGAAAAGGGTAAATTGTGGTTTTTGGAGAAGATCAGGTAGGTTTAGGGTGGTTTTGGGGTGGATCTATGGTTTTGGGGGATTTTCTTCCAGTTTTGGGGGTGATGCCGTTCTTGTTTGGGGTGTTTTTGACGTTTTTGGGATCTCTGTTGGGTTCTGTTGGGTTCTCGTTGGTCATCGTGTTGGAAAAGGGTAAATTGTGGTTTTTGGAGAACATCAGGTAGGTTTAGGGTGGTTTTGGGGTGGATCTATGGTTTTGGGGGATTTTCTTCCAGTTTTGGTGGTGATGCCGTTCTTGTTTGGGGTGTTTTTGACGTTTTTTGGGGTCTCCGTTGGGTTTTGTTGGGTTCTCGTTGGTTATCATGGTGGAAAAGGGTAAATTGTGGGTTTTTGAGAACATCAGGTAGGTTTAGGGTGGTTTTGGGGTGGATCTATGGTTTTGGCGTATTTTCTTCCAGTTTTGGGTGTGATGCCGATATTTTTTGTGGTGTTTTTGACGTGTTTTGGTGTCTCCATTAGGTTTTGTTGGGTTCTTGTTTGTCATTATGTTAAATAGGAGTGGATTGTGGGTTTTGGAGAAGATCAGGTAGGTTTAGGGTGGTTTTGGGGTGGATCTATGGTTTTGGGGGATTTTCTTCCAGTTTTGGTGGTGATGCCGTTCTTGTTTGGGGTGTTTTTGACGTTTTTTGGGTCTCTGTTGGGTTCTGTTGGGTTCTCGTTGGTCATCGTGTTGGAAAAGGGTAAATTGTAGTTTTTGGAGAACATCAGGTAGGTTTATGGTGTCTTTGGGGTGGATCTATGGTTTTGGGGGTTTTCTTCCAGTTTTGGGGGTGATGCCATTCTTGTTTGGGGTATTTTTTAAGGTTTTTGTGGTCTCTGTTTGGTTTTGTTGGGTTCTCGTTCGTCATCATCGTGGAGAAGTGTAAATTGTGGGTTTTGGAGAACTTCAGGTAGGTTTAGGGGGAGTTTTCGCGTGGATTCATGGTATTTGGGGTTTTCTTCTTTTTGGGGGAGTGATCCTCTCCTTTCTTCGGGTGATTTTGAAGTGTTTTGGGGTTTCCGTTGCGTTTCGTTGAATTCCTAATGTGTTTTATGGTGGTTTGGAGTGTGCTTTGGGATTAGGAGAACATCAGGTAGGTTTAGGGTGGTTTTGGGGTGGATCTATGGTATTTGGGGTTTTCTTCTATTTTTTGGCGTGGTCCTGTTCTTTTTTGGGGTGTATTTGAAGTGTTTTGGGGTCTCCGTTGGGTTTTGTTTGGTTCTCGTTGGTCATCATGGTGGAAAAGGGTAAATTGTGGGTTTTGGAGAACATCAGGTAGGTTTAGGGTGGTTTTGGGGTGGATCTATGGTTTTGGGGGATTTTCTTCCAGTTTTGGTGGTGATGCCGTTCTTGTTTGGGGTGTTTTTGACGTTTTTTGGGGTCTCTGTTGGGTTCTGTTGGGTTCTCGTTGGTCATCGTGTTGGAAAAGGGTAAATTGTGGTTTTTGGAGAAGATCAGGTAGGTTTAGGGTGGTTTTGGGGTGGATCTATGGTTTTGGGGGATTTTCTTCCAGTTTTGGTGGTGATGCCGTTCTTGTTTGGGGTGTTTTTGACGTTTTTTGGGGTCTCCGTTGGGTTTTGTTGGGTTCTCGTTGGTTATCATGGTGGAAAAGGGTAAATTGTGGGTTTTGGAGAACATCAGGTAGGTTTAGGGTGGTTTTGGGGTGAATCTATGGTTTTGGCGTATTTTCTTCCAGTTTTGGGGGTGATGCCGATATTTTTTGGGGTGTTTTTTACGTGTTTTGGGGTCTCCATTAGGTTTAGTTGGGTTCTTGTTTGTCATTATGTTAAATAGGAGTGGATTGTGGGTTTTGGAGAACATCAGGTAGTTTTAGGGTGGTTTTGGGGTGGATCTATGGTTTTGGGGGATTTTCTTCCAGTTTTGGGGGTGATGCCGTTCTTGTTTGGGGTGTTTTTGACGTTTTTTGGGATCTCTGTTGGGTTCTGTTGGGTTCTCGTTGGTCATCGTGTTGGAAAAGGGTAAATTGTGGTTTTTGGAGAACATCAGGTAGATTTAGGGTGTCTTTGGGGTGGATCTATGGTTTTGGGGGATTTTCTTCCAGTTTTGGGGGTGATGCCATTCTTGTTTGGGGTATTTTTTAAGGTTTTTGTGGTCTCTGTTTGGTTTTGTTGGGTTCTCGTTCGTCATCATCATGGAGAAGTGTAAATTGTGGTTTTTGGAGAACTTCAGGTAGGTTTAGGGGGAGTTTTCGCGTGGATTCATGGTATTTGGGGTTTTCTTCTTTTTGGGGGAGTGATCCTCTCCTTTCTTCGGGTGATTTTGAAGTGTTTTGGGGTTTCCGTTGCGTTTCGTTGAATTCCTAATGTGTTTTATGGTGGTTTGGAGTGTGCTTTGGGATTAGGAGAACATCAGGTAGGTTTAGGGTGGTTTTGGGGTGGATCTATGGTATTTGGGGTTTTCTTCTATTTTTTGGCGTGGTCCTGTTCTTTTTTGGGGTGTATTTGAAGTGTTTTGGGGTCTCCGTTGGGTTTTGTTTGGTTCTCGTTGGTCATCATGGTGGAAAAGGGTAAATTGTGGGTTTTGGAGAACATCAGGTAGGTTTAGGGTGGTTTTGGGGTGGATCTATGGTTTTGGGGGATTTTCTTCCAGTTTTGGTGGTGATGCCGTTCTTGTTTGGGGTGTTTTTGACGTGTTTTGGTGTCTCCATTAGGTTTTGCTGGGTTCTTGTTTGTCATTATGTTAAATAGGTGTGGATTGTGGTTTTTGGAGAAGATCAGGTAGGTTTAGGGTGTCTTTGGGGTGGATCTATGGTTTTGGTGTATTTTCTTCCAGTTTTGGTGGTGATGCCGTTCTTGTTTGGGGTGTTTTTGACGTGTTTTGGTGTCTCCATTAGGTTTTGTTGGGTTCTTGTTTGTCATTATGTTAAATAGGTGTGGATTGTGGGTTTTGGAGAACATCAGGTAGGTTTAGGGTGGTTTTGGGGTGGATCTATGGTTTTGGGGGATTTTCTTCCAGTTTTGGTGGTGATGCCGTTCTTGTTTGGGGTGTTTTTGACGTTTTTTGGGGTCTCCGTTGGGTTTTGTTGGGTTCTCGTTGGTTATCATGGTGGAAAAGGGTAAATTGTGGGTTTTGGAGAACATCAGGTAGGTTTAGGGTGGTTTTGGGTTGGATCTATGGTTTTGGCGTATTTTCTTCCAGTTTTGGGGGTGATGCCGATATTTTTTGGGGTGTTTTTTACGTGTTTTGGGGTCTCCGTTGGGTTTTGATTGGTTCTCGTTGGTCATCATGGTGGAAAAGGGTAAATTGTGGGTTTTGGAGAACATCAGGTAGGTTTAGGGTGGTTTTGGGGTGGATCTATGGTTTTGGCGTATTTTCTTCCAGTTTTGGGGGTGATGCCGTTCTTGTTTGGGGTGTTTTTGACGGTTTTTGGGGTCTCCGTTGGATTTTGTTGGTTCTTGTTTGTCATTATGTTAAATAGGAGTGGATTGTGGGTTTTGGAGAACATCAGGTAGTTTTAGGGTGGTTTTGGGGTGGATCTATGGTTTTGGCGTATTTTCTTCCAGTTTTGGTGGTGATGCCGTTCTTGTTTGGGGTGTTTTTGACGTTTTTTGGGGTCTCTGTTGGGTTCTGTTGGGTTCTCGTTGGTCATCGTGTTGGAAAAGGGTAAATTGTGGGTTTTGGAAAACATCAGGTAGTTTTAGGGTGTCTTTGGGGTGGATCTATGGTTTTGGGGGATTTTCTTCCAGTTTTGGTGGTGATGCCGTTCTTGTTTGGGGTGTTTTTGACGTGTTTTGGTGTCTCCATTAGGTTTTGTTGGGTTCTTGTTTGTCATTATGTTAAATAGGTGTGGATTGTGGGTTTTGGAGAACATCAGGTAGGTTTAGGGTGGTTTTGGGGTGGATCTATGGTTTTGGGGGATTTTCTTCCAGTTTTGGTGGTGATGCCGTTCTTGTTTGGGGTGTTTTTGACGTTTTTTGGGGTCTCTGTTGGGTTCTGTTGGGTTCTCGTTGGTCATCGTGTTGGAAAAGTGTAAATTGTGGGTTTTGGAGAACTTCAGGTAGGTTTAGGGGGAGTTTTCGCGTGGATTCATGGTATTTGGTGTTTTCTTCTTTTTGGGGGAGTGATCCTCTCCTTTCTTCGGGTGATTTTGAAGTGTTTTGGCGTTTCCGTTGCGTTTCGTTGAATTCCTAATGTGTTTTATGGTGGTTTGGAGTGTGCTTTGGGATTAGGAGAACATCAGGTAGGTTTAGGGTGTCTTTGGGGTGGATCTATGGTATTTGGGGTTTTCTTCTATTTTTTGGCGTGATTCTGTTCTTTTTTGGGGTGTATTTGAAGTGTTTTGGGGTCTCCGTTGGGTTTTGTTTGGTTCTCGTTGGTCATCATGGTGGAAAAGGGTAAATTGTGGGTTTTGGAGAACATCAGGTAGGTTTAGGGTGGTTTTGGGGTGGATCTATGGTTTTGGGGGATTTTCTTCCAGTTTTGGGGGTGATGCCGTTCTTGTTTGGGGTGTTTTTTACGTGTTTTGGGGTCTCCATTAGGTTTTGTTGGGTTCTTGTTTGTCATTATGTTAAATAGGAGTGGATTGTGGGTTTGGAGAACATCAGGTAGTTTTAGGGTGGTTTTGGGGTGGATCTATGGTTTTGGGGGATTTTCTTCCAGTTTTGGTGGTGATGCCGTTCTTGTTTGGGGTGTTTTTGACGTTTTTTGGGGTCTCTGTTGGGTTCTGATGGGTTCTCGTTGGTCATCGTGTTGGAAAAGGGTAAATTGTGTTTTTTGGAGAACATCAGGTAGGTTTAGGGTGGTTTTGGGGTGGATCTATGGTTTTGGGGGATTTTCTTCCAGTTTTGGTGGTGATGCCGTTCTTGTTTGGGGTGTTTTTGACGTTTTTTGGGGTCTCTGTTGGGTTCTGTTGGGTTCTCGTTGGTCATCGTGTTGGAAAAGGGTAAATTGTGGTTTTTGGAGAAGATCAGGTAGGTTTAGGGTGGTTTTGGGGTGGATCTATGTTTTTGGGGGATTTTCTTCCAGTTTTGGGGGTGATGCCGTTCTTGTTTGGGGTGTTTTTGACGTTTTTTGGGGTCTCCGTTGGATTTTGTTGGGTTCTCGTTGGTTATCATGGTGGAAAAGGGTAAATTGTGGGTTTTGGAGAAGATCAGGTAGGTTTAGGGTGGTTTTGGGGTGGATCTATGGTTTTGGCGTATTTTCTTCCAGTTTTGGGGGTGATGCCGATATTTTTTGTGGTGTTTTTTACGTGTTTTGGGGTCACCATTAGGTTTTGTTGGGTTCTTGTTTGTCATTATGTTAAATAGGAGTGGATTGTGGGTTTTGGAGAACATCAGGTAGGTTTAGGGTGGTTTTGGCATGGATCTATGGTTTTGGGGGATTTTCTTCCAGTTTTGGTGGTGATGCTGTTCTTGGTTGGGTGGTTTTTGACGTTTTTTGGGGTCTCTGTTGGGTTCTGTTGGGTTCTCGTTGGTCATCGTGTTGGAAAAGGGTAAATTGTGTTTTTTGGAGAACATCAGGTAGGTTTAGGGTGTCTTTGGGGTGGATCTATGGTTTTGGGGGTTTTCTTCCAGTTTTGGGGGTGATGCCATTCTTGTTTGGGGTATTTTTTAAGGTTTTTGTGGTCTCTGTTTGGTTTTGTTGGGTTCTCGTTGGTCATCGTGTTGTAAAAGGGTAAATTGTGGGTTTTGGAGAACTTCAGGTAGGTTTAGGGGGAGTTTTCGCGTGGATTCATGGTATTTGGGGTTTTCTTCTTTTTGGGGGAGTGATCCTCTCCTTTCTTCGGGTGATTTTGAAGTGTTTTGGGGTTTCCGTTGCGTTTCGTTGAATTCCTAATGTGTTTTATGGTGGTTTGGAGTGTGCTTTGGGATTAGGAGAACATCAGGTAGGTTTAGGGTGTCTTTGGGGTGGATCTATGGTATTTGGTTTTTTTTTCTATTTTTTGGCGTGGTCCTGTTCTTTTTTGGGGTGTATTTGAAGTGTTTTGGGGTCTCCGTTGGGTTTTGTTTGGTTCTCGTTGGTCATCATGGTGGAAAAGGGTAAATTGTGGGTTTTGGAGAACATCAGGTAGGTTTAGGGTGGTTTTGGGGTGGATCTATGGTTTTGGTGGATTTTCTTCCAGTTTTGGTGGTGATGCCGTTCTTGTTTGGGGTGTTTTTGACGTTTTTTGGGGTCTCTGTTGGGTTCTGTTGGGTTCTCGTTGGTCATCGTGTTGGAAAAGGGGTAAATTGTGGTTTTTGGAGAAGATCAGGTAGGTTTAGGGTGGTTTTGGGGTGGATCTATGGTTTTGGGGGATTTTCTTCCAGTTTTGGTGGTGATGCCGTTCTTGTTTGGGGTGTTTTTGACGTTTTTTCGGGTCTCCGTTGGATTTTGTTGGGTTCTCGTTGGTTATCATGGTGGAAAAGTGTAAATTGTGGGTTTTGGAGAACATCAGGTAGGTTTAGGGTGGTTTTGGGGTGGATCTATGGTTTTGGCGTATTTTCTTCCAGTTTTGGGGGTGATGCCGTTCTTGTTTGGGGTGTTTTTGACGGTTTTTGGGGTCTCCGTTGGATTTTGTTGGGTTCTTGTTTGTCATTATGTTAAATAGGAGTGGATTGTGGGTTTTGGAGAACATCAGGTAGGTTTAGGGTGGTTTTGGGGTGGATCTATGGTTTTGGGGGATTTTCTTCCAGTTTTGGGGGTGATGCCATTCTTGTTTGGGGTGTTTTTGACGTTTTTTGGGGTCTCAGTTGGGTTCTGTTGGGTTCTCGTTGGTCATCGTGTTGGAAAAGGGTAAATTGTGGTTTTTGGAGAACATCAGGTAGTTTTAGGGTGTCTTTGGGGTGGATCTATGGTTTTGGGGGATTTTCTTCCAGTTTTGGTGGTGATGCCGTTCTTGTTTGGGGTGTTTTTGACGTGTTTTGGTGTCTCCATTAGGTTTTGTTGGGTTCTTGTTTGTCATTATGTTAAATAGGTGTGGATTGTGGTTTTTGGAGAAGATCAGGTAGGTTTAGGGTGGTTTTGGGGTGGATCTATGGTTTTGGGGGATTTTCTTCCAGTTTTGGTGGTGATGCCGTTCTTGTTTGGGGTGTTTTTGACGTTTTTTGGGGTCTCTGTTGGGTTCTGTTGGGTTCTCGTTGGTCATCGTGTTGGAAAAGTGTAAATTGTGGGTTTTGGAGAACTTCAGGTAGGTTTAGGGGGAGTTTTCGCGTGGATTCATGGTATTTGGGGTTTTCTTCTTTTTGGGGGAGTGATCCTCTCCTTTCTTCGGGTGATTTTGAAGTGTTTTGGCGTTTCCGTTGCGTTTCGTTGAATTCCTAATGTGTTTTATGGTGGTTTGGAGTGTGCTTTGGGATTAGGAGAACATCAGGTAGGTTTAGGGTGTCTTTGGGGTGGATCTATGGTATTTGGGGTTTTCTTCTATTTTTTGGCGTGATTCTGTTCTTTTTTGGGGTGTATTTGAAGTGTTTTGGGGTCTCCGTTGGGTTTTGTTTGGTTCTCGTTGGTCATCATGGTGGAAAAGGGTAAATTGTGGGTTTTGGAGAACATCAGGTAGGTTTAGGGTGGTTTTGGGGTGGATCTATGGTTTTGGCGTATTTTCTTCCAGTTTTGGGGGTGATGCCGATATTTTTTGGGGTGTTTTTTACGTGTTTTGGGGTCTCCATTAGGTTTTGTTGGGTTCTTGTTTGTCATTATGTTAAATAGGAGTGGATTGTGGGTTTTGGAGAACATCAGGTAGTTTTAGGGTGGTTTTGGGGTGGATCTATGGTTTTGGGGGATTTTCTTCCAGTTTTGGTGGTGATGCCGTTCTTGTTTGGGGTGTTTTTGACGTTTTTTGGGGTCTCTGTTGGGTTCTGTTGGGTTCTCGTTGGTCATCGTGTTGGAAAAGGGTAAATTGTGGTTTTTGGAGAACATCAGGTAGGTTTAGGGTGGTTTTGGGGTGGATCTATGGTTTTGGGGGATTTTCTTCCAGTTTTGGTGGTGATGCCGTTCTTGTTTGGGGTGTTTTTGACGTTTTTTGGGGTCTCCGTTGGGTTCTGTTGGGTTCTCGTTGGTTATCATGGTGGAAAAGGGTAAATTGTGGGTTTTGGAGAAGATCAGGTAGGTTTAGGGTGGTTTTGGGGTGGATCTATGGTTTTGGCGTATTTTCTTCCAGTTTTGGGGGTGATGCCGATATTTTTTGGGGTGTTTTTTACGTGTTTTGGGGTCACCATTAGGTTTTGTTGGGTTCTTGTTTGTCATTATGTTAAATAGGAGTGGATTGTGGGTTTTGGAGAACATCAGGTAGGTTTAGGGTGGTTTTGGCATGGATCTATGGTTTTGGGGGATTTTCTTCCAGTTTTGGTGGTGATGCTGTTCTTGGTTGGGTGGTTTTTGACGTTTTTTGGGGTCTCTGTTGGGTTCTGTTGGGTTCTCGTTGGTCATCGTGTTGGAAAAGGGTAAATTGTGTTTTTTGGAGAACATCAGGTAGGTTTAGGGTGTCTTTGGGTGGATCTATGGTTTTGGGGGTTTTCTTCCAGTTTTGGGGGTGATGCCATTCTTGTTTGGGGTATTTTTTAAGGTTTTTGTGGTCTCTGTTTGGTTTTGTTGGGTTCTCGTTGGTCATCGTGTTGTAAAAGGGTAAATTGTGGGTTTTGGAGAACTTCAGGTAGGTTTAGGGGGAGTTTTCGCGTGGATTCATGGTATTTGGGGTTTTCTTCTTTTTGGGGGAGTGATCCTCTCCTTTCTTCGGGTGATTTTGAAGTGTTTTGGGGTTTCCGTTGCGTTTCGTTGAATTCCTAATGTGTTTTATGGTGGTTTGGAGTGTGCTTTGGGATTAGGAGAACATCAGGTAGGTTTAGGGTGTCTTTGGGGTGGATCTATGGTATTTGGGGTTTTTTTCTATTTTTTGGCGTGGTCCTGTTCTTTTTTGGGGTGTATTTGAAGTGTTTTGGGGTCTCCGTTGGGTTTTGTTTGGTTCTCGTTGGTCATCATGGTGGAAAAGGGTAAATTGTGGGTTTTGGAGAACATCAGGTAGGTTTAGGGTGGTTTTGGGGTGGATCTATGGTTTTGGGGGATTTTCTTCCAGTTTTGGTGGTGATGCCGTTCTTGTTTGGGGTGTTTTTGACGTTTTTCGGTTCTCCGTTGGATTTTGTTGGGTTCTCGTTGGTTATCATGGTGGAAAAGGGTAAATTGTGGGTTTTGGAGAACATCAGGTAGGTTTAGGGTGGTTTTTGGGTGGATCTATGGTTTTGGGGGATTTTCTTCCAGTTTTGGGGGTGATGCCGTTCTTGTTTGGGGTGTTTTTGACGTTTTTTGGGGTCTCCGTTGGGTTTTGTTGGGTTCTCGTTGGTTATCATGGTGGAAAAGGGTAAATTGTGGGTTTTGGAGAACATCAGGTAGGTTTAGGGTGGTTTTGGGGTGGATCTATGGTTTTGGCGTATTTTCTTCCAGTTTTGGGGGTGATGCCGATATTTTTTGGGGTGTTTTTTACGTGTTTTGGGGTCTCCATTAGGTTTAGTTGGGTTCTTGTTTGTCATTATGTTAAATAGGAGTGGATTGTGGGTTTTGGAGAACATCAGGTAGTTTTAGGGTGGTTTTGGGGTGGATCTATGGTTTTGGGGGATTTTCTTCCAGTTTTGGTGGTGATGCCGTTCTTGTTTGGGGTGTTTTTGACGTTTTTTGGGATCTCTGTTGGGTTCTGTTGGGTTCTCGTTGGTCATCGTGTTGGAAAAGGGTAAATTGTGTTTTTTGGAGAAGATCAGGTAGGTTTAGGGTGTCTTTGGGGTGGATCTATGGTTTTGGGGGTTTTCTTCCAGTTTTGGTGGTGATGCCGTTCTTGTTTGGGGTGTTTTTGACGTGTTTTGGTGTCTCCATTAGGTTTTGTTGGGTTCTTGTTTGTCATTATGTTAAATAGGTGTGGATTGTGGGTTTTGGAGAACATCAGGTAGGTTTAGGGTGGTTTTGGGGTGGATCTATGGTTTTGGCGGATTTTCTTCCAGTTTTGGGGGTGATGCCGTTCTTGTTTGAGGTGTTTTTGACGTTTTTTGGGGTCTCTGTTGGGTTCTGTTGGGTTCTCGTTGGTCATCGTGTTGGAAAAGGGTAAATTGTGGTTTTTGGAGAACTTCAGGTAGGTTTAGGGGGAGTTTTCGCGTGGATTCATGGTATTTGGGGTTTTCTTCTTTTGGGGGAGTGATCCTCTCCTTTCTTCGGGTGATTTTGAAGTGTTTTGGGGTTTCCGTTGCGTTTCGTTGAATTCCTAATGTGTTTTATGGTGGTTTGGAGTGTGCTTTGGGATTAGGAGAAAATCAGGTAGGTTTAGGGTGTCTTTGGGGTGGATCTATGGTATTTGGGGTTTTCTTCTATTTTTTGGCGTGATTCTGTTCTTTTTTGGGGTGTATTTGAAGTGTTTTGGGGTCTCCGTTGGGTTTTGTTTGGTTCTCGTTGGTCATCATGGTGGAAAAGGGTAAATTGTGGGTTTTGGAGAACATCAGGTAGGTTTAGGGTGGTTTTGGGGTGGATCTATGGTTTTGGGGGATTTTCTTCCAGTTTTGGTGGTGATGCCGTTCTTGTTTGGGGTGTTTTTGACGTTTTTTGTGGTCTCCGTTGGGTTCTGTTGGGTTCTCGTTGGTCATCGTGTTGGAAAAGGGTAAATTGTGTTTTTTGGAGAAGATCAGGTAGGTTTAGGGTGGTTTTGGGGTGGATCTATGGTTTTGGGGGATTTTCTTCCAGTTTTGGTGGTGATGCCGTTCTTGTTTGGGGTGTTTTTGACGTTTTTTGGGATCTCTGTTGGGTTCTGTTGGGTTCTCGTTGGTCATCGTGTTGGAAAAGGGTAAATTGTGGGTTTTGGAGAACATCAGGTAGGTTTAGGGTGGTTTTGGGGTGGATCTATGGTTTTGGGGGATTTTCTTCCAGTTTTGGTGGTGATGCCGTTCTTGTTTGGTGGTGTTTTTGACGTTTTTTGGGGTCTCCGTTGGATTTTGTTGGGTTCTCGTTGGTTATCATGGTGGAAAAGGGTAAATTGTGGGTTTTGGAGAACATCAGGTAGGTTTAGGGTGGTTTTGGGGTGGATCTATGGTTTTGGGGGATTTTCTTCCAGTTTTGGGGGTGATGCCGATATTTTTTGTGGTGTTTTTTACGTGTTTTGGGGTCTCCATTAGGTTTTGTTGGGTTCTTGTTTGTCATTATGTTAAACAGGAGTGGATTGTGGGTTTTGGAGAACATCAGGTAGGTTTAGGGTGGTTTTGGGGTGGATCTATGGTTTTGGGGGATTTTCTTCCAGTTTTGGTGGTGATGCCGTTCTTGTTTGGGGTGTTTTTGACGTGTTTTGGTGTCTCCATTAGGTTTTGTTGGGTTCTTGTTTGTCATTATGTTAAATAGGAGTGGATTGTCGGTTTTGGAGAACATCAGGTAGGTTTAGGGTGGTTTTGGGGTGGATCTATGGTTTTGGCGTATTTTCTTCCAGTTTTGGTGGTGATGCCGTTCTTGTTTGGGGTGTTTTTGACGTTTTTTGGGGTCTCTGTTGGGTTCTGTTGGGTTCTCGTTGGTCATCGTGTTGGAAAAGGGTAAATTGTGGTTTTTGGAGAAGATCAGGTAGGTTTAGGGTGTCTTTGGGGTGGATCTATGGTTTTGGGGGATTTTCTTCCAGTTTTGGTGGTGATGCCGTTCTTGTTTGGGGTGTTTTTGACGTTTTTTTGGGATCTCTGTTGGGTTCTGTTGGGTTCTCGTTGGTCATCGTGTTGTAAAAGGGTAAATTGTGGTTTTTGGAGAACTTCAGGTAGGTTTAGGGGGAGTTTTCGCGTGGATTCATGGTATTTGGGGTTTTCTTCTTTTTGGGGGAGTGATCCTCTCCTTTCTTCGGGTGATTTTGAAGTGTTTTGGGGGTTTCCGTTGCGTTTCGTTGAATTCCTAATGTGTTTTATGGTGGTTTGGAGTGTGCTTTGGGATTAGGAGAACATCAGGTAGGTTTAGGGTGTCTTTGGGGTGGATCTATGGTATTTGGTTTTTTTTTCTATTTTTTGGCGTGGTCCTGTTCTTTTTTGGGGTGTATTTGAAGTGTTTTGGGGTCTCCGTTGGGTTTTGTTTGGTTCTCGTTGGTCATCATGGTGGAAAAGGGTAAATTGTGGGTTTTGGAGAACATCAGGTAGGTTTAGGGTGGTTTTGGGGTGGATCTATGGTTTTGGGGGATTTTCTTCCAGTTTTGGTGGTGATGCCGTTCTTGTTTGGGGTGTTTTTGACGTTTTTTCGGGTCTCCGTTGGATTTTGTTGGGTTCTCGTTGGTTATCATGGTGGAAAAGGGTAAATTGTGGGTTTTGGAGAACATCAGGTAGGTTTAGGGTGGTTTTTGGGTGGATCTATGGTTTTGGGGGATTTTCTTCCAGTTTTGGGGGTGATGCCGTTCTTGTTTGGGGTGTTTTTGACGTTTTTTGGGGTCTCGCTTGGATTTTGTTAGGTTCTCGTTGGTTATCATGGTGGAAAAGGGTAAATTGTGGGTTTTGGAGAACATCAGGTAGGTTTAGGGTGGTTTTGGGGTGGATCTATGGTTTTGGCGTATTTTCTTCCAGTTTTGGGGGTGATGCCGATATTTTTTGGGGTGTTTTTGACGTGTTTTGGGGTCTCCATTAGGTTTTGTTGGGTTCTTGTTTGTCATTATGTTAAATAGGAGTGGATTGTGGGTTTTGGAGAACATCAGGTAGTTTTAGGGTGGTTTTGGGGTGGATCTATGGTTTTGGTGTATTTTCTTCCAGTTTTGGTGGTGATGCCGTTCTTGTTTGGGGTGTTTTTGACGTTTTTTGGGGTCTCTGTTGGGTTCTGTTGGGTTCTCGTTGGTCATCGTGTTGGAAAAGGGTAAATTGTGGTTTTTGGAGAACATCAGGTAGGTTTAGGGTGTCTTTGGGGTGGATCTATGGTTTTGGGGGTTTTCTTCCAGTTTTGGTGGTGATGCCGTTCTTGTTTGGGGTGTTTTTGACGTGTTTTGGTGTCTCCATTAGGTTTTGTTGGGTTCTTGTTTGTCATTATGTTAAATAGGTGTGGATTGTGGGTTTTGGAGAACATCAGGTAGGTTTAGGGTGGTTTTGGGTGGATCTATGGTTTTGGGGGATTTTCTTCCAGTTTTGGGGGTGATGCCGTTCTCATTTGAGGTGTTTTTGACGTTTTTTGGGGTCTCTGTTGGGTTCTGTTGGGTTCTCGTTGGTCATCGTGTTGGAAAAGGGTAAATTGTGGTTTTTGGAGAACTTCAGGTAGGTTTAGGGGGAGTTTTCGCGTGGATTCATGGTATTTGGGGTTTTCTTCTTTTTGGGGGAGTGATCCTCTCCTTTCTTCGGGTGATTTTGAAGTGTTTTGGGGTTTCCGTTGCGTTTCGTTGAATTCCTAATGTGTTTTATGGTGGTTTGGAGTGTGCTTTGGGATTAGGAGAACATCAGGTAGGTTTAGGGTGTCTTTGGGGTGGATCTATGGTATTTGGGTTTTTTTTCTATTTTTTGGCGTGGTCCTGTTCTTTTTTGGGGTGTATTTGAAGTGTTTTGGGGTCTCCGTTGGGTTTTGTTTGGTTCTCGTTGGTCATCATGGTGGAAAAGGGTAAATTGTGGGTTTTGGAGAACATCAGGTAGGTTTAGGGTGGTTTTGGGGTGGATCTATGGTTTTGGGGGATTTTCTTCCAGTTTTGGGGGTGATGCCGTTCTTGTTTGGGGTGTTTTTGACGTTTTTTCGGTTCTCCGTTGGATTTTGTTGGGTTCTCGTTGGTTATCATGGTGGAAAAGGGTAAATTGTGGGTTTTGGAGAACATCAGGTAGGTTTAGGGTGGTTTTTGGGTGGATCTATGGTTTTGGGGATTTTCTTCCAGTTTTGGTGGTGATGCCGTTTCTTGTTTGGGGTGTTTTTGACGTTTTTTGGGGTCTCGCTTGGATTTTGTTAGGTTCTCGTTGGTTATCATGGTGGAAAAGGGTAAATTGTGGGTTTTGGAGAACATCAGGTAGGTTTAGGGTGGTTTTGGGGTGGATCTATGGTTTTGGCGTATTTTCTTCCAGTTTTGGGGGTGATGCCGATATTTTTTGTGGTGTTTTTTACGTGTTTTGGGGTCTCCATTAGGTTTTGTTGGGTTCTTGTTTGTCATTATGTTAAATAGGAGTGGATTGTGGGTTTTGGAGAACATCAGGTAGTTTTAGGGTGGTTTTGGGGTGGATCTATGGTTTTGGGGGATTTTCTTCCAGTTTTGGTGGTGATGCCGTTCTTGTTTGGGGTGTTTTTGACGTTTTTTGGGGTCTCTGTTGGGTTCTGTTGGGTTCTCGTTGGTCATCGTGTTGGAAAAGGGTAAATTGTGTTTTTTGGAGAAGATCAGGTAGGTTTAGGGTGTCTTTGGGGTGGATCTATGGTTTTGGGGGTTTTCTTCCAGTTTTGGGGGTGATGCCGTTCTTGTTTGGGGTGTTTTTGACGTGTTTTGGTGTCTCCATTAGGTTTTGTTGGGTTCTTGTTTGTCATTATGTTAAATAGGTGTGGATTGTGGGTTTTGGAGAACATCAGGTAGGTTTAGGGTGGTTTTGGGGTGGATCTATGGTTTTGGGGGATTTTCTTCCAGTTTTGGGGGTGATGCCGTTCTTGTTTGAGGTGTTTTTGACGTTTTTTGGGGTCTCTGTTGGGTTCTGTTGGGTTCTCGTTGGTCATCGTGTTGGAAAAGGGTAAATTGTGGTTTTTGGAGAACTTCAGGTAGGTTTAGTGGGAGTTTTCGCGTGGATTCATGGTATTTGGGGTTTTCTTCTTTTTGGGGAGTGATCCTCTCCTTTCTTCGGGTGATTTTGAAGTGTTTTGGGGTTTCCGTTGCGTTTCGTTGAATTCCTAATGTGTTTTATGGTGGTTTGGAGTGTTCTTTGGGATTAGGAGAACATCAGGTAGGTTTAGGGTGTCTTTGGGGTGGATCTATGGTATTTGGGGTTTTCTTCTATTTTTTGGCGTGATTCTGTTCTTTTTTGGGGTGTATTTGAAGTGTTTTGGGGTCTCCGTTGGGTTCTGTTGGGTTCTCGTTGGTCATCATGGTGGAAAAGGGTAAATTGTGGGTTTTGGAGAACATCAGGTAGGTTTAGGGTGGTTTTGGGGTGGATCTATGGTTTTGGGGGATTTTCTTCCAGTTTTGGTGGTGATGCCGTTCTTGTTTGGGGTGTTTTTGACGTTTTTTGGGGTCTCCGTTGGATTTTGTTGGGTTCTCGTTGGTTATCATGGTGGAAAAGTGTAAATTGTGGGTTTTGGAGAACATCAGGTAGGTTTAGGGTGGTTTTGGGGTGGATCTATGGTTTTGGCGTATTTTCTTCCAGTTTTGGGGGTGATGCCGATATTTTTTGTGGTGTTTTTTACGTGTTTTGGGGTCTCCATTAGGTTTTGTTGGGTTCTTGTTTGTCATTATGTTAAATAGGAGTGGATTGTGGGTTTTGGAGAACATCAGGTAGTTTTAGGGTGGTTTTGGGGTGGATCTATGGTTTTGGGGGATTTTCTTCCAGTTTTGGTGGTGATGCCGTTCTTGTTTGGGGTGTTTTTGACGTTTTTTGGGGTCTCTGTTGGGTTCTGTTGGGTTCTCGTTGGTCATCGTGTTGGAAAAGGGTAAATTGTGTTTTTTGGAGAAGATCAGGTAGGTTTAGGGTGTCTTTGGGGTGGATCTATGGTTTTGGGGGTTTTCTTCCAGTTTTGGGGGTGATGCCGTTCTTGTTTGGGGTGTTTTTGACGTGTTTTGGGGTCTCCATTAGGTTTTGTTGGGTTCTTGTTTGTCATTATGTTAAATAGGTGTGGATTGTGGGTTTTGGAGAACATCAGGTAGGTTTAGGGTGGTTTTGGGGTGGATCTATGGTTTTGGCGGATTTTCTTCCAGTTTTGGGGGTGATGCCGTTCTTGTTTGAGGTGTTTTTGACGTTTTTTGGGATCTCTGTTGGGTTCTGTTGGGTTCTCGTTGGTCATCGTGTTGGAAAAGGGTAAATTGTGGTTTTTGGAGAACTTCAGGTAGGTTTAGGGGGAGTTTTCGCGTGGATTCATGGTATTTGGGGTTTTCTTCTTTTTGGGGGAGTGATCCTCTCCTTTCTTCGGGTGATTTTGAAGTGTTTTGGGGTTTCCGTTGCGTTTCGTTGAATTCCTAATGTGTTTTATGGTGGTTTGGAGTGTGCTTTGGGATTAGGAGAACATCAGGTAGGTTTAGGGTGTCTTTGGGGTGGATCTATGGTATTTGGGGTTTTCTTCTATTTTTTGGCGTGATTCTGTTCTTTTTTGGGGTGTATTTGAAGTGTTTTGGGGTCTCCGTTGGGTTTTGTTTGGTTCTCGTTGGTCATCATGGTGGAAAAGGGTAAATTGTGGGTTTTGGAGAACATCAGGTAGGTTTAGGGTGGTTTTGGGGTGGATCTATGGTTTTGGGGGATTTTCTTCCAGTTTTGGTGGTGATGCCGTTCTTGTTTGGGGTGTTTTTGACGTTTTTTGGGGTCTCCGTTGGGTTCTGTTGGGTTCTCGTTGGTCATCGTGTTGGAAAAGGGTAAATTGTGGTTTTTGGAGAAGATCAGGTAGGTTTAGGGTGGTTTTGGGGTGGATCTATGGTTTTGGGGGATTTTCTTCCAGTTTTGGTGGTGATGCCGTTCTTGTTTGGGGTGTTTTTGACGTTTTTTGGGGTCTCCGTTGGATTTTGTTGGGTTCTCGTTGGTTATCATGGTGGAAAAGGGTAAATTGTGGGTTTTGGAGAACATCAGGTAGGTTTAGGGTGGTTTTGGGGTGGATCTATGGTTTTGGCGTATTTTCTTCCAGTTTTGGGGGTGATGCCGATATTTTTTGTGGTGTTTTTTACGTGTTTTGGGGTCTCCATTAGGTTTTGTTGGGTTCTTGTTTGTCATTATGTTAAATAGGAGTGGATTGTGGGTTTTGGAGAACATCAGGTAGGTTTAGGGTGGTTTTGGGGTGGATCTATGGTTTTGGGGGATTTTCTTCCAGTTTTGGTGGTGATGCCGTTCTTGTTTGGGGTGTTTTTGACGTGTTTTGGTGTCTCCATTAGGTTTTGTTGGGTTCTTGTTTGTCATTATGTTAAATAGGTGTGGATTGTGGGTTTTGGAGAACATCAGGTAGTTTTAGGGTGGTTTTGGGGTGGATCTATGGTTTTGGCGTATTTTCTTCCAGTTTTGGGGGTGATGCCGTTCTTGTTTGGGGTGTTTTTGACGTTTTTTGGGGTCTCTGTTGGGTTCTGTTGGGTTCTCGTTGGTCATCGTGTTGGAAAAGGGTAAATTGTGTTTTTTGGAGAAGATCAGGTAGGTTTAGGGTGTCTTTGGGGTGGATCTATGGTTTTGGGGGATTTTCTTCCAGTTTTGGTGGTGATGCCGTTCTTGTTTGGGGTGTTTTTGACGTTTTTTGGGATCTCTGTTGGGTTCTGTTGGGTTCTCGTTGGTCATCGTGTTGTAAAAGGGTAAATTGTGGGTTTTGGAGAACTTCAGGTAGGTTTAGGGGGAGTTTTCGCGTGGATTCATGGTATTTGGGGTTTTCTTCTTTTTGGGGGAGTGATCCTCTCCTTTCTTCGGGTGATTTTGAAGTGTTTTGGGGTTTCCGTTGCGTTTCGTTGAATTCCTAATGTGTTTTATGGTGGTTTGGAGTGTGCTTTGGGATTAGGAGAACATCAGGTAGGTTTAGGGTGTCTTTGGGGTGGATCTATGGTATTTGGTTTTTTTTTCTATTTTTTGGCGTGGTCCTGTTCTTTTTTGGGGTGTATTTGAAGTGTTTTGGGGTCTCCGTTGGGTTTTGTTTGGTTCTCGTTGGTCATCATGGTGGAAAAGGGTAAATTGTGGGTTTTGGAGAACATCAGGTAGGTTTAGGGTGGTTTTGGGGTGGATCTATGGTTTTGGGGGATTTTCTTCCAGTTTTGGTGGTGATGCCGTTCTTGTTTGGGGTGTTTTTGACGTTTTTTCGGGTCTCCGTTGGATTTTGTTGGGTTCTCGTTGGTTATCATGGTGGAAAAGGGTAAATTGTGGGTTTTGGAGAACATCAGGTAGGTTTAGGGTGGTTTTTGGGTGGATCTATGGTTTTGGGGGATTTTCTTCCAGTTTTGGGGGTGATGCCGTTCTTGTTTGGGGTGTTTTTGACGTTTTTTGGGGTCTCGCTTGGATTTTGTTAGGTTCTCGTTGGTTATCATGGTGGAAAAGGGTAAATTGTGGGTTTTGGAGAACATCAGGTAGGTTTAGGGTGGTTTTGGGGTGGATCTATGGTTTTGGCGTATTTTCTTCCAGTTTTGGGGGTGATGCCGATATTTTTTGGGGTGTTTTTTACGTGTTTTGGGGTCTCCATTAGGTTTTGTTGGGTTCTTGTTTGTCATTATGTTAAATAGGAGTGGATTGTGGGTTTTGGAGAACATCAGGTAGTTTTAGGGTGGTTTTGGGGTGGATCTATGGTTTTGGGGGATTTTCTTCCAGTTTTGGTGGTGATGCCGTTCTTGTTTGGGGTGTTTTTGACGTTTTTTGGGGTCTCTGTTGGGTTCTGTTGGGTTCTCGTTGGTCATCGTGTTGGAAAAGGGTAAATTGTGTTTTTTGGAGAAGATCAGGTAGGTTTAGGGTGTCTTTGGGGTGGATCTATGGTTTTGGGGGTTTTCTTCCAGTTTTGGTGGTGATGCCGTTCTTGTTTGGGGTGTTTTTGACGTGTTTTGGTGTCTCCATTAGGTTTTGTTGGGTTCTTGTTTGTCATTATGTTAAATAGGTGTGGATTGTGGGTTTTGGAGAACATCAGGTAGGTTTAGGGTGGTTTTGGGGTGGATCTATGGTTTTGGGGGATTTTCTTCCAGTTTTGGGGGTGATGCCGTTCTCGTTTGAGGTGTTTTTGACGTTTTTTGGGGTCTCTGTTGGGTTCTGTTGGGTTCTCGTTGGTCATCGTGTTGGAAAAGGGTAAATTGTGGTTTTTGGAGAACTTCAGGTAGGTTTAGGGGGAGTTTTCGCGTGGATTCATGGTATTTGGGGTTTTCTTCTTTTTGGGGGAGTGATCCTCTCCTTTCTTCGGGTGATTTTGAAGTGTTTTGGGGTTTCCGTTGCGTTTCGTTGAATTCCTAATGTGTTTTATGGTGGTTTGGAGTGTGCTTTGGGATTAGGAGAACATCAGGTAGGTTTAGGGTGTCTTTGGGGTGGATCTATGGTATTTGGGGTTTTCTTCTATTTTTTGGCGTGATTCTGTTCTTTTTTGGGGTGTATTTGAAGTGTTTTGGGGTCTCCGTTGGGTTTTGTTTGGTTCTCGTTGGTCATCATGGTGGAAAAGGGTAAATTGTGGGTTTTGGAGAACATCAGGTAGGTTTAGGGTGGTTTTGGGGTGGATCTATGGTTTTGGGGGATTTTCTTCCAGTTTTGGTGGTGATGCCGTTCTTGTTTGGGGTGTTTTTGACGTTTTTTGGGGTCTCTGTTGGGTTCTGTTGGGTTCTCGTTGGTCATCGTGTTGGAAAAGGGTAAATTGTGGTTTTTGGAGAACATCAGGTAGGTTTAGGGTGGTTTTGGGGTGGATCTATGGTTTTGGGGGATTTTCTTCCAGTTTTGGTGGTGATGCCGTTCTTGTTTGGGGTGTTTTTGACGTTTTTTGGGGTCTCTGTTGGGTTCTGTTGGGTTCTCGTTGGTCATCGTGTTGGAAAAGGGTAAATTGTGTTTTTTGGAGAAGATCAGGTAGGTTTAGGGTGGTTTTGGGGTGGATCTATGGTTTTGGTGTATTTTCTTCCAGTTTTGGGGGTGATGCCGTTCTTGTTTGGGGTGTTTTTGACGTTTTTTGGGGTCTCTGTTGGGTTCTGTTGGGTTCTCGTTGGTCATCGTGTTGGAAAAGGGTAAATTGTGGTTTTTGGAGAAGATCAGGCAGGTTTAGGGTGGTTTTGGGGTGGATCTATGGTTTTGGGGGATTTTCTTCCAGTTTTGGGGGTGATGCCGTTCTTGTTTGGGGTGTTTTTGACGTTTTTTGGGGTCTCCGTTGGGTTTTGTTGGGTTCTCGTTGGTTATCATGGTGGAAAAGGGTAAATTGTGGGTTTTGGAGAACATCAGGTAGGTTTAGGGTGGTTTTGGGTTGGATCTATGGTTTTGGCGTATTTTCTTCCAGTTTTGGGTGTGATCCCGATATTTTTTGTGGTGTTTTTTTACGTGTTTTGGGGTCTCCATTAGGTTTTGTTGGGTTCTTGTTTGTCATTATGTTAAATAGGAGTGGATTGTGGGTTTTGGAGAACATCAGGTAGGTTTAGGGTGGTTTTGGGGTGGATCTATGGTTTTGGGGGATTTTCTTCCAGTTTTGGTGGTGATGCCGTTCTTGTTTGGGGTGTTTTTGACGTGTTTTGGTGTCTCCATTAGGTTTTGTTGGGTTCTTGTTTGTCATTATGTTAAATAGGTGTGGATTGTGTTTTTTGGAGAACATCAGGTAGTTTTAGGGTGTCTTTGGGGTGGATCTATGGTTTTGGGGGATTTTCTTCCCGTTTTGGTGGTGATGCCGTTCTTGTTTGGGGTGTTTTTGACGTTTTTTGGGATCTCTGTTGGGTTCTGTTGGGTTCTCGTTGGTCATCGTGTTGTAAAAGGGTAAATTGTGGGTTTTGGAGAACTTCAGGTAGGTTTAGGGGGAGTTTTCGCGTGGATTCATGGTATTTGGGGTTTTCTTCTTTTTGGGGGAGTGATCCTCTCCTTTCTTCGGGTGATTTTGAAGTGTTTTGGGGTTTCCGTTGCGTTTCGTTGAATTCCTAATGTGTTTTATGGTGGTTTGGAGTGTGCTTTGGGATTAGGAGAACATCAGGTAGGTTTAGGGTGTCTTTGGGGTGGATCTATGGTATTTGGGGTTTTCTTCTATTTTTTGGCGTGATCCTGTTCTTTTTTGGGGTGTATTTGAAGTGTTTTGGGGTCTCCGTTGGGTTTTGTTTGGTTCTCGTTGGTCATCATGGTGGAAAAGGGTAAATTGTGGGTTTTGGAGAACATCAGGTAGGTTTAGGGTGGTTTTGGGGTGGATCTATGGTTTTGGGGGATTTTCTTCCAGTTTTGGGGGTGATGCCGTTCTTGTTTGGGGTGTTTTTGACGTTTTTTGGGATCTCTGTTGGGTTCTGTTGGGTTCTCGTTGGTCATCGTGTTGGAAAAGGGTAAATTGTGGTTTTTGGAGAACATCAGGTAGGTTTAGGGTGGTTTTGGGGTGGATCTATGGTTTTGGGGGATTTTCTTCCAGTTTTGGTGGTGATGCCGTTCTTGTTTGGGGTGTTTTTGACGTTTTTTGGGGTCTCTGTTGGGTTCTGTTGGGTTCTCGTTGGTCATCGTGTTGGAAAAGGGTAAATTGTGGTTTTTGGAGAACATCAGGTAGGTTTAGGGTGGTTTTGGGGTGGATCTATGGTTTTGGGGGATTTTCTTCCAGTTTTGGGGGTGATGCCGTTCTTGTTTGGGGTGTTTTTGACGTTTTTTGGGGTCTCCGTTGGATTTTGTTGGGTTCTCGTTGGTTATCATGGTGGAAAAGGGTAAATTGTGGGTTTTGGAGAACATCAGGTAGGTTTAGGGTGGGTTTGGGTTGGATCTATGGTTTTGGGGGATTTTCTTCCAGTTTTGGGGGTGATGCCGATATTTTTTGTGGTGTTTTTTACGTGTTTTGGGGTCTCCATTAGGTTTTGTTGGGTTCTTGTTTGTCATTATGTTAAATAGGAGTGGATTGTGGGTTTTGGAGAACATCAGGTAGGTTTAGGGTGGTTTTGGGGAGGATCTATGGTTTTGGGGGATTTTCTTCCAGTTTTGGGGGTGATGCCGTTCTTGTTTGGGGTGTTTTTGACGTGTTTTGGTGTCTCCATTAGGTTTTGTTGGGTTCTTGTTTGTCATTATGTTAAATAGGTGTGGATTGTGTTTTTTGGAGAACATCAGGTAGTTTTAGGGTGGTTTTGGGGTGGATCTATGGTTTTGGCGTATTTTCTTCCAGTTTTGGTGGTGATGCCGTTCTTGTTTGGGGTGTTTTTGACGTTTTTTGGGGTCTCTGTTGGGTTCTGTTGGGTTCTCGTTGGTCATCGTGTTGGAAAAGGGTAAATTGTGGGTTTTGGAGAACTTCAGGTAGGTTTAGGGGGAGTTTTCGCGTGGATTCATGGTATTTGGGGTTTTCTTCTTTTTGGGGGAGTGATCCTCTCCTTTCTTCGGGTGATTTTGAAGTGTTTTGGGGTTTCCGTTGCGTTTCGTTGAATTCCTAATGTGTTTTATGGTGGTTTGGAGTGTGCTTTGGGATTAGGAGAACATCAGGTAGGTTTAGGGTGTCTTTGGGGTGGATCTATGGTATTTGGGGTTTTCTTCTATTCTTTGGCGTGATCCTGTTCTTTTTTGGGGTGTATTTGAAGTGTTTTGGGGTCTCCGTTGGGTTTTGTTTGGTTCTCGTTGGTCATCATGTTGGAAAAGGGTAAATTGTGGGTTTTGGAGAACATCAGGTAGGTTTAGGGTGGTTTTGGGGTGGATCTATGGTTTTGGGGGATTTTCTTCCAGTTTTGGTGGTGATGCCGTTCTTGTTTGGGGTGTTTTTGACGTTTTTTGGGGTCTCTGTTGGGTTCTGTTGGGTTCTCGTTGGTCATCGTGTTGGAAAAGGGTAAATTGTGGTTTTTGGAGAAGATCAGGTAGGTTTAGGGTGGTTTTGGGGTGGATCTATGGTTTTGGGGGATTTTCTTCCAGTTTTGGTGGTGATGCCGTTCTTGTTTGGGGTGTTTTTGACGTTTTTTGGGGTCTCTGTTGGGTTCTGTTGGGTTCTCGTTGGTCATCGTGTTGGAAAAGGGTAAATTGTGGTTTTTGGAGAAGATCAGGTAGGTTTAGGGTGGTTTTGGGGTGGATCTATGGTTTTGGGGGATTTTCTTCCAGTTTTGGGGGTGATGCCGTTCTTGTTTGGGGTGTTTTTGACGTTTTTTGGGGTCTTCGTTGGATTTTGTTGGGTTCTCGTTGTTTATCATGGTGGAAAAGGGTAAATTGTGGGTTTTGGAGAACATCAGGTAGGTTTAGGGTGGTTTTGGGTGGATCTATGGTTTTGGCGTATTTTCTTCCAGTTTTGGGGTGATGCCGATATTTTTTGGGGTGTTTTTTACGTGTTTTGGGGTCTCCATTAGGTTTTGTTGGGTTCTTGTTTGTCATTATGTTAAATAGGTGTGGATTGTGGGTTTTGGAGAACATCAGGTAGTTTTAGGGTGGTTTTGGGGTGGATCTATGGTTTTGGGGGATTTTCTTCCAGTTTTGGGGGTGATGCCGTTCTTGTTTGGGGTGTTTTTGACGTTTTTTGTGGTCTCCGTTGGGTTCTGTTGGGTTCTCGTTGGTCATCGTGTTGGAAAAGGGTAAATTGTGTTTTTTGGAGAAGATCAGGTAGGTTTAGGGTGGTTTTGGGGTGGATCTATGGTTTTGGGGGATTTTCTTCCAGTTTTGGTGGTGATGCCGTTCTTGTTTGGGGTGTTTTTGACGTTTTTTGGGATCTCTGTTGGGTTCTGTTGGGTTCTCGTTGGTCATCGTGTTGGAAAAGGGTAAATTGTGGTTTTTGGAGAAGATCAGGTAGGTTTAGGGTGGTTTTGGGGTGGATCTATGGTTTTGGGGGATTTTCTTCCAGTTTTGGTGGTGATGCCGTTCTTGTTTGGGGTGTTTTTGACGTTTTTTGGGGTCTCCGTTGGATTTTGTTGGGTTCTCGTTGGTTATCATGTTGGAAAAGGGTAAATTGTGGGTTTTGGAGAACATCAGGTAGGTTTAGGGTGGTTTTGGGGTGGATCTATGGTTTTGGGGGATTTTCTTCCAGTTTTGGGGGTGATGCCGATATTTTTTGTGGTGTTTTTTACGTGTTTTGGGGTCTCCATTAGGTTTTGTTGGGTTCTTGTTTGTCATTATGTTAAATAGGAGTGGATTGTGGGTTTTGGAGAACATCAGGTAGGTTTAGGGTGGTTTTGGGGTGGATCTATGGTTTTGGGGGATTTTCTTCCAGTTTTGGTGGTGATGCCGTTCTTGTTTGGGGTGTTTTTGACGTGTTTTGGTGTCTCCATTAGGTTTTGTTGGGTTCTTGTTTGTCATTATGTTAAATAGGAGTGGATTGTCGGTTTTGGAGAACATCAGGTAGGTTTAGGGTGGTTTTGGGGTGGATCTATGGTTTTGGCGTATTTTCTTCCAGTTTTGGTGGTGATGCCGTTCTTGTTTGGGGTGTTTTTGACGTTTTTTGGGGTCTCTGTTGGGTTCTGTTGGGTTCTCGTTGGTCATCGTGTTGGAAAAGGGTAAATTGTGGTTTTTGGAGAAGATCAGGTAGGTTTAGGGTGTCTTTGGGGTGGATCTATGGTTTTGGGGGATTTTCTTCCAGTTTTGGTGGTGATGCCGTTCTTGTTTGGGGTGTTTTTGACGTTTTTTGGGATCTCTGTTGGGTTCTGTTGGGTTCTCGTTGGTCATCGTGTTGGAAAAGGGTAAATTGTGGGTTTTGGAGAACTTCAGGTAGCTTTAGGGGGAGTTTTCGCGTGGATTCATTGTATTTGGGGTTTTCTTCTTTTTGGGGGAGTGATCCTCTCCTTTCTTCGGGTGATTTTGAAGTGTTTTGGGGTTTCCGTTGCGTTTCGTTGAATTCCTAATGTGTTTTATGGTGGTTTGGAGTGTGCTTTGGGATTAGGAGAATATCAGGTAGGTTTAGGGTGTCTTTGGGGTGGATCTATGGTATTTGGGTTTTTTTTCTATTTTTTGGCGTGGTCCTGTTCTTTTTTGGGGTGTATTTGAAGTGTTTTGGGGTCTCCGTTGGGTTTTGTTTGGTTCTCGTTGGTCATCATGGTGGAAAAGGGTAAATTGTGGGTTTTGGAGAACATCAGGTAGGTTTAGGGTGGTTTTGGGGTGGATCTATGGTTTTGGGGGATTTTCTTCCAGTTTTGGTGGTGATGCCGTTCTTGTTTGGGGTGTTTTTGACGTTTTTTGGGGTCTCCGTTGGATTTTGTTGGGTTCTCGTTTGTTATCATGGTGGAAAAGGGTAAATTGTGGGTTTTGGAGAACATCAGGTAGGTTTAGGGTGGTTTTTGGGTGGATCTATGGTTTTGGGGGATTTTCTTCCAGTTTTGGGGGTGATGCCGTTCTTGTTTGGGGTGTTTTTGACGTTTTTTGGGGTCTCGCTTGGATTTTGTTAGGTTCTCGTTGGTTATCATGGTGGAAAAGGGTAAATTGTGGGTTTTGGAGAACATCAGGTAGGTTTAGGGTGGTTTTGGGGTGGATCTATGGTTTTGGGGGATTTTCTTCCAGTTTTGGTGGTGATGCCGTTCTTGTTTGGGGTGTTTTTGACGTGTTTTGGTGTCTCCATTAGGTTTTGTTGGGTTCTTGTTTGTCATTATGTTAAATAGGAGTGGATTGTCGGTTTTGGAGAACATCAGGTAGGTTTAGGGTGGTTTTGGGGTGGATCTATGGTTTTGGCGTATTTTCTTCCAGTTTTGGTGGTGATGCCGTTCTTGTTTGGGGTGTTTTTGACGTTTTTTGGGGTCTCTGTTGGGTTCTGTTGGGTTCTCGTTGGTCATCGTGTTGGAAAAGGGTAAATTGTGGTTTTTGGAGAAGATCAGGTAGGTTTAGGGTGGTTTTGGGGTGGATCTATGGTTTTGGGGGATTTTCTTCCAGTTTTGGGGGTGATGCCGTTCTTGTTTGGGGTGTTTTTGACGTTTTTTGGGGTCTTCGTTGGATTTTGTTGGGTTCTCGTTGTTTATCATGGTGGAAAAGGGTAAATTGTGGGTTTTGGAGAACATCAGGTAGGTTTAGGGTGGTTTTGGGTGGATCTATGGTTTTGGCGTATTTTCTTCCAGTTTTGGGGTGATGCCGATATTTTTTGGGGTGTTTTTTACGTGTTTTGGGGTCTCCATTAGGTTTTGTTGGGTTCTTGTTTGTCATTATGTTAAATAGGTGTGGATTGTGGGTTTTGGAGAACATCAGGTAGTTTTAGGGTGGTTTTGGGGTGGATCTATGGTTTTGGGGGATTTTCTTCCAGTTTTGGTGGTGATGCCGTTCTTGTTTGGGGTGTTTTTGACGTTTTTTGGGGTCTCTGTTGGGTTCTGTTGGGTTCTCGTTGGTCATCGTGTTGGAAAAGGGTAAATTGTGGTTTTTGGAGAAGATCAGGTAGGTTTAGGGTGGTTTTGGGGTGGATCTATGGTTTTGGGGGATTTTCTTCCAGTTTTGGTGGTGATGCCGTTCTTGTTTGGGGTGTTTTTGACGTTTTTTGGGGTCTCCGTTGGATTTTGTTGGGTTCTCGTTGGTTATCATGTTGGAAAAGGGTAAATTGTGGGTTTTGGAGAACATCAGGTAGGTTTAGGGTGGTTTTGGGGTGGATCTATGGTTTTGGGGGATTTTCTTCCAGTTTTGGGGGTGATGCCGATATTTTTTGTGGTGTTTTTTACGTGTTTTGGGGTCTCCATTAGGTTTTGTTGGGTTCTTGTTTGTCATTATGTTAAATAGGAGTGGATTGTGGGTTTTGGAGAACATCAGGTAGGTTTAGGGTGGTTTTGGGGTGGATCTATGGTTTTGGGGGATTTTCTTCCAGTTTTGGTGGTGATGCCGTTCTTGTTTGGGGTGTTTTTGACGTGTTTTGGTGTCTCCATTAGGTTTTGTTGGGTTCTTGTTTGTCATTATGTTAAATAGGAGTGGATTGTCGGTTTTGGAGAACATCAGGTAGGTTTAGGGTGGTTTTGGGGTGGATCTATGGTTTTGGCGTATTTTCTTCCAGTTTTGGTGGTGATGCCGTTCTTGTTTGGGGTGTTTTTGACGTTTTTTGGGGTCTCTGTTGGGTTCTGTTGGGTTCTCGTTGGTCATCGTGTTGGAAAAGGGTAAATTGTGGTTTTTGGAGAAGATCAGGTAGGTTTAGGGTGTCTTTGGGGTGGATCTATGGTTTTGGGGGATTTTCTTCCAGTTTTGGTGGTGATGCCGTTCTTGTTTGGGGTGTTTTTGACGTTTTTTGGGATCTCTGTTGGGTTCTGTTGGGTTCTCGTTGGTCATCGTGTTGGAAAAGGGTAAATTGTGGGTTTTGGAGAACTTCAGGTAGGTTTAGGGGGAGTTTTCGCGTGGATTCATTGTATTTGGGGTTTTCTTCTTTTTGGGGGAGTGATCCTCTCCTTTCTTCGGGTGATTTTGAAGTGTTTTGGGGTTTCCGTTGCGTTTCGTTGAATTCCTAATGTGTTTTATGGTGGTTTGGAGTGTGCTTTGGGATTAGGAGAATATCAGGTAGGTTTAGGGTGTCTTTGGGGTGGATCTATGGTATTTGGGTTTTTTTTCTATTTTTTGGCGTGGTCCTGTTCTTTTTTGGGGTGTATTTGAAGTGTTTTGGGGTCTCCGTTGGGTTTTGTTTGGTTCTCGTTGGTCATCATGGTGGAAAAGGGTAAATTGTGGGTTTTGGAGAACATCAGGTAGGTTTAGGGTGGTTTTGGGGTGGATCTATGGTTTTGGGGGATTTTCTTCCAGTTTTGGTGGTGATGCCGTTCTTGTTTGGGGTGTTTTTGACGTTTTTTGGGGTCTCCGTTGGATTTTGTTGGGTTCTCGTTGGTTATCATGGTGGAAAAGGGTAAATTGTGGGTTTTGGAGAACATCAGGTAGGTTTAGGGTGGTTTTTGGGTGGATCTATGGTTTTGGGGGATTTTCTTCCAGTTTTGGGGGTGATGCCGTTCTTGTTTGGGGTGTTTTTGACGTTTTTTGGGGTCTCGCTTGGATTTTGTTAGGTTCTCGTTGGTTATCATGGTGGAAAAGGGTAAATTGTGGGTTTTGGAGAACATCAGGTAGGTTTAGGGTGGTTTTGGGGTGGATCTATGGTTTTGGCGTATTTTCTTCCAGTTTTGGGGGTGATGCCGATATTTTTTGGGGTGTTTTTTACGTGTTTTGGGGTCTCCATTAGGTTTTGTTGGGTTCTTGTTTGTCATTATGTTAAATTGGAGTGGATTGTGGGTTTTGGAGAACATCAGGTAGTTTTAGGGTGGTTTTGGGGTGGATCTATGGTTTTGGGGGATTTTCTTCCAGTTTTGGTGGTGATGCCGTTCTTGTTTGAGGTGTTTTTGACGTTTTTTGGGGTCTCTGTTGGGTTCTGTTGGGTTCTCGTTGGTCATTGTGTTGGAAAAGGGTAAATTGTGTTTTTTGGAGAAGATCAGGTAGGTTTAGGGTGTCTTTGGGGTGGATCTATGGTTTTGGGGGTTTTCTTCCAGTTTTGGTGGTGATGCCGTTCTTGTTTGGGGTGTTTTTGACGTGTTTTGGTGTCTCCATTAGGTTTTGTTGGGTTCTTGTTTGTCATTATGTTAAATAGGTGTGGATTGTGGGTTTTGGAGAACATCAGGTAGGTTTAGGGTGGTTTTGGGGTGGATCTATGGTTTTGGGGGATTTTCTTCCAGTTTTGGTGGTGATGCCGTTCTTGTTTGGGGTGTTTTTGACGTTTTTTGGGGTCTCTGTTGGGTTCTGTTGGGTTCTCGTTGGTCATCGTGTTGGAAAAGGGTAAATTGTGGGTTTTGGAGAACTTCAGGTAGGTTTAGGGGGAGTTTTCGCGTGGATTCATGGTATTTGGGGTTTTCTTCTTTTTGGGGGAGTGATCCTCTCCTTTCTTCGGGTGATTTTGAAGTGTTTTGGCGTTTCCGTTGCGTTTCGTTGAATTCCTAATGTGTTTTATGGTGGTTTGGAGTGTGCTTTGGGATTAGGAGAACATCAGGTAGGTTTAGGGTGTCTTTGGGGTGGATCTATGGTATTTGGGGTTTTCTTCTATTTTTTGGCGTGATTCTGTTCTTTTTTGGGGTGTATTTGAAGTGTTTTGGGGTCTCCGTTGGGTTTTGTTTGGTTCTCGTTGGTCATCATGGTGGAAAAGGGTAAATTGTGGTTTTTGGAGAACATCAGGTAGGTTTAGGGTGGTTTTGGGGTGGATCTATGGTTTTGGGGGATTTTCTTCCAGTTTTGGTGGTGATGCCGTTCTTGTTTGGGGTGTTTTTGACGTTTTTTGGGATCTCTGTTGGGTTCTGTTGGGTTCTCGTTGGTCATCGTGTTGGAAAAGGGTAAATTGTGTTTTTTGGAGAAGATCAGGTAGGTTTAGGGTGGTTTTGGGGTGGATCTATGGTTTTGGTGTATTTTCTTCCAGTTTTGGTGGTGATGCCGTTCTTGTTTGGGGTGTTTTTGACGTTTTTTGGGGTCTCTGTTGGGTTCTGTTGGGTTCTCGTTGGTCATCGTGTTGGAAAAGGGTAAATTGTGGTTTTTGGAGAAGATCAGGCAGGTTTAGGGTGGTTTTGGGGTGGATCTATGGTTTTGGGGGATTTTCTTCCAGTTTTGGGGGTGATGCCGTTCTTGTTTGGGGTGTTTTTGACATTTTTTGGGGTCTCCGTTGGGTTTTGTTGGGTTCTCGTTGGTTATCATGGTGGAAAAGGGTAAATTGTGGGTTTTGGAGAACATCAGGTAGGTTTAGGGTGGTTTTGGGTTGGATCTATGGTTTTGGCGTATTTTCTTCCAGTTTTGGGGGTGATGCCGATATTTTTTGTGGTGTTTTTTTACGTGTTTTGGGGTCTCCATTAGGTTTTGTTGGGTTCTTGTTTGTCATTATGTTAAATAGGAGTGGATTGTGGGTTTTGGAGAACATCAGGTAGGTTTAGGGTGGTTTTGGCGTGGATCTATGGTTTTGGGGGATTTTCTTCCAGTTTTGGTGGTGATGCCGTTCTTGTTTGGGTTTTTTTGACGTGTTTTGGTGTCTCCATTAGGTTTTGTTGGGTTCTTGTTTGTCATTATGTTAAATAGGTGTGGATTGTGTTTTTTGGAGAACATCAGGTAGTTTTAGGGTGTCTTTGGGGTGGATCTATGGTTTTGGGGGATTTTCTTCCCGTTTTGGTGGTGATGCCGTTCTTGTTTGGGGTGTTTTTGACGTTTTTTGGGATCTCTGTTGGGTTCTGTTGGGTTCTCGTTGGTCATCGTGTTGTAAAAGGGTAAATTGTGGGTTTTGGAGAACTTCAGGTAGGTTTAGGGGGAATTTTCGCGTGGATTCATGGTATTTGGGGTTTTCTTCTTTTTGGGGGAGTGATCCTCTCCTTTCTTCGGGTGATTTTGAAGTGTTTTGGGGTTTCCGTTGCGTTTCGTTGAATTCCTAATGTGTTTTATGGTGGTTTGGAGTGTGCTTTGGGATTAGGAGAACATCAGGTAGGTTTAGGGTGTCTTTGGGGTGGATCTATGGTATTTGGGGTTTTCTTCTATTCTTTGGCGTGATCCTGTTCTTTTTTGGGGTGTATTTGAAGTGTTTTGGGGTCTCCGTTGGGTTTTGATTGGTTCTCGTTGGTCATCATGGTGGAAAAGGGTAAATTGTGGGTTTTGGAGAACATCAGGTAGGTTTAGGGTGGTTTTGGGGTGGATCTATGGTTTTGGCGTATTTTCTTCCAGTTTTGGGGGTGATGCCGATATTTTTTGTGGTGTTTTTTTACGTGTTTTGGGGTCTCCATTAGGTTTTGTTGGGTTCTTGTTTGTCATTATGTTAAATAGGAGTGGATTGTGGGTTTTGGAGAACATCAGGTAGGTTTAGGGTGGTTTTGGCGTGGATCTATGGTTTTGGGGGATTTTCTTCCAGTTTTGGTGGTGATGCCGTTCTTGTTTGGGTTTTTTTGACGTGTTTTGGTGTCTCCATTAGGTTTTGTTGGGTTCTTGTTTGTCATTATGTTAAATAGGTGTGGATTGTGTTTTTTGGAGAACATCAGGTAGTTTTAGGGTGTCTTTGGGGTGGATCTATGGTTTTGGGGGATTTTCTTCCCGTTTTGGTGGTGATGCCGTTCTTGTTTGGGGTGTTTTTGACGTTTTTTGGGATCTCTGTTGGGTTCTGTTGGGTTCTCGTTGGTCATCGTGTTGTAAAAGGGTAAATTGTGGGTTTTGGAGAACTTCAGGTAGGTTTAGGGGGAGTTTTCGCGTGGATTCATGGTATTTGGGGTTTTCTTCTTTTTGGGGGAGTGATCCTCTCCTTTCTTCGGGTGATTTTGAAGTGTTTTGGGGTTTCCGTTGCGTTTCGTTGAATTCCTAATGTGTTTTATGGTGGTTTGGAGTGTGCTTTGGGATTAGGAGAACATCAGGTAGGTTTAGGGTGTCTTTGGGGTGGATCTATGGTATTTGGGGTTTTCTTCTATTCTTTGGCGTGATCCTGTTCTTTTTTGGGGTGTATTTGAAGTGTTTTGGGGTCTCCGTTGGGTTTTGATTGGTTCTCGTTGGTCATCATGGTGGAAAAGGGTAAATTGTGGGTTTTGGAGAACATCAGGTAGGTTTAGGGTGGTTTTGGGGTGGATCTATGGTTTTGGGGGATTTTCTTCCAGTTTTGGGGGTGATGCCGTTCTTGTTTGGGGTGTTTTTGACGTTTTTTGGGATCTCTGTTGGGTTCTGTTGGGTTCTCGTTGGTCATCGTGTTGGAAAAGGGTAAATTGTGGTTTTTGGAGAAGATCAGGTAGGTTTAGGGTGGTTTTGGGGTGAATCTATGGTTTTGGGGGATTTTCTTCCAGTTTTGGTGGTGATGCCGTTCTTGTTTGGGGTGTTTTTGACGTTTTTTGGGGTCTCCGTTGGATTTTGTTGGGTTCTCGTTGGTTATCATGGTGGAAAAGGGTAAATTGTGGGTTTTGGAGAACATCAGGTAGGTTTAGGGTGGTTTTGGGTTGGATCTATGGTTTTGGGGGATTTTCTTCCAGTTTTGGGGGTGATGCCGATATTTTTTGTGGTGTTTTTTACGTGTTTTGGGGTCTCCATTAGGTTTTGTTGGGTTCTTGTTTGTCATTATGTTAAATAGGAGTGGATTGTGGGTTTTGGAGAACATCAGGTAGGTTTAGGGTGGTTTTGGGGAGGATCTATGGTTTTGGGGGATTTTCTTCCAGTTTTGGGGGTGATGCCGTTCTTGTTTGGGGTGTTTTTGACGTGTTTTGGTGTCTCCATTAGGTTTTGTTGGGTTCTTGTTTGTCATTATGTTAAATAGGTGTGGATTGTGTTTTTTGGAGAACATCAGGTAGTTTTAGGGTGGTTTTGGGGTGGATCTATGGTTTTGGCGTATTTTCTTCCAGTTTTGGTGGTGATGCCGTTCTTGTTTGGGGTGTTTTTGACGTTTTTTGGGGTCTCTGTTGGGTTCTGTTGGGTTCTCGTTGGTCATCGTGTTGGAAAAGGGTAAATTGTGGTTTTTGGAGAAGATCAGGTAGGTTTAGGGTGGTTTTGGGGTGGATCTATGGTTTTGGGGGATTTTCTTCCAGTTTTGGTGGTGATGCCGTTCTTGTTTGGGGTGTTTTTGACGTTTTTTGGGATCTCTGTTGGGTTCTGTTGGGTTCTCGTTGGTCATCGTGTTGTAAAAGGGTAAATTGTGGGTTTTGGAGAACTTCAGGTAGGTTTAGGGGGAGTTTTCGCGTGGATTCATGGTATTTGGGGTTTTCTTCTTTTTGGGGGAGTGATCCTCTCCTTTCTTCGGGTGATTTTGAAGTGTTTTGGGGTTTCCGTTGCGTTTCGTTGAATTCCTAATGTGTTTTATGGTGGTTTGGAGTGTGCTTTGGGATTAGGAGAACATCAGGTAGGTTTAGGGTGTCTTTGGGGTGGATCTATGGTATTTGGGGTTTTCTTCTATTCTTTGGCGTGATCCTGTTCTTTTTTGGGGTGTATTTGAAGTGTTTTGGGGTCTCTGTTGGGTTTTGTTTGGTTCTCGTTGGTCATCATGGTGGAAAAGGGTAAATTGTGGGTTTTGGAGAACATCAGGTAGGTTTAGGGTGGTTTTGGGGTGGATCTATGGTTTTGGGGGATTTTCTTCCAGTTTTGGGGGTGATGCCGTTCTTGTTTGGGGTGTTTTTGACGTTTTTTGGGGTCTCTGTTGGGTTCTGTTGGGTTCTCGTTGGTCATCGTGTTGGAAAAGGGTAAATTGTGGTTTTTGGAGAAGATCAGGTAGGTTTAGGGTGGTTTTGGGGTGGATCTATGGTTTTGGGGGATTTTCTTCCAGTTTTGGTGGTGATGCCGTTTTGTTTGGGGTGTTTTTGACGTTTTTTGGGGTCTCTGTTGGGTTCTGTTGGGTTCTCGTTGGTCATCGTGTTGGAAAAGGGTAAATTGTGGTTTTTGGAGAAGATCAGGTAGGTTTAGGGTGGTTTTGGGGTGGATCTATGGTTTTGGGGGATTTTCTTCCAGTTTTGGGGGTGATGCCGTTCTTGTTTGGGGTGTTTTTGACGTTTTTTGGGGTCTTCGTTGGATTTTGTTGGGTTCTCGTTGTTTATCATGGTGGAAAAGGGTAAATTGTGGGTTTTGGAGAACATCAGGTAGGTTTAGGGTGGTTTTGGGTGGATCTATGGTTTTGGCGTATTTTCTTCCAGTTTTGGGGTGATGCCGATATTTTTTGGGGTGTTTTTTACGTGTTTTGGGGTCTCCATTAGGTTTTGTTGGGTTCTTGTTTGTCATTATGTTAAATAGGTGTGGATTGTGGGTTTTGGAGAACATCAGGTAGTTTTAGGGTGGTTTTGGGGTGGATCTATGGTTTTGGGGGATTTTCTTCCAGTTTTGGTGGTGATGCCGTTCTTGTTTGGGGTGTTTTTGACGTTTTTTGGGGTCTCCGTTGGGTTCTGTTGGGTTCTCGTTGGTCATCGTGTTGGAAAAGGGTAAATTGTGGTTTTTGGAGAACATCAGGTAGGTTTAGGGTGGTTTTGGGGTGGATCTATGGTTTTGGGGGATTTTCTTCCAGTTTTGGTGGTGATGCCGTTCTTGTTTGGGGTGTTTTTGACGTTTTTTGGGATCTCTGTTGGGTTCTGTTGGGTTCTCGTTGGTCATCGTGTTGGAAAAGGGTAAATTGTGGTTTTTGGAGAAGATCAGGTAGGTTTAGGGTGGTTTTGGGGTGGATCTATGGTTTTGGGGGATTTTCTTCCAGTTTTGGTGGTGATGCCGTTCTTGTTTGGGGTGTTTTTGACGTTTTTTGGGGTCTCCGTTGGATTTTGTTGGGTTCTCGTTGGTTATCATGGTGGAAAAGGGTAAATTGTGGGTTTTGGAGAACATCAGGTAGGTTTAGGGTGGTTTTGGGGTGGATCTATGGTTTTGGGGGATTTTCTTCCAGTTTTGGGGGTGATGCCGATATTTTTTGTGGTGTTTTTTACGTGTTTTGGGGTCTCCATTAGGTTTTGTTGGGTTCTTGTTTGTCATTATGTTAAATGGGAGTGGATTGTGGGTTTTGGAGAACATCAGGTAGGTTTAGGTTGGTTTTGGGGTGGATCTATGGTTTTGGGGGATTTTCTTCCAGTTTTGGTGGTGATGCCGTTCTTGTTTGGGGTGTTTTTGACGTGTTTTGGGGTCTCCATTAGGTTTTGTTGGGTTCTTGTTTGTCATTATGTTAAATAGGAGTGGATTGTCGGTTTTGGAGAACATCAGGTAGGTTTAGGGTGGTTTTGGGGTGGATCTATGGTTTTGGCGTATTTTCTTCCAGTTTTGGTGGTGATGCCGTTCTTGTTTGGGGTGTTTTTGACGTTTTTTGGGGTCTCTGTTGGGTTCTGTTGGGTTCTCGTTGGTCATCGTGTTGGAAAAGGGTAAATTGTGGTTTTTGGAGAACATCAGGTAGGTTTAGGGTGTCTTTGGGGTGGATCTATGGTTTTCGGGGATTTTCTTCCAGTTTTGGTGGTGATGCCGTTCTTGTTTGGGGTGTTTTTGACGTTTTTTGGGATCTCTGTTGGGTTCTGTTGGGTTCTCGTTGGTCATCGTGTTGGAAAAGGGTAAATTGTGGGTTTTGGAGAACTTCAGGTAGGTTTAGGGGGAGTTTTCGCGTGGATTCATGGTATTTGGGGTTTTCTTCTTTTTGGGGGAGTGATCCTCTCCTTTCTTCGGGTGATTTTGAAGTGTTTTGGGGTTTCCGTTGCGTTTCGTTGAATTCCTAATGTGTTTTATGGTGGTTTGGAGTGTGCTTTGGGATTAGGAGAACATCAGGTAGGTTTAGGGTGGTTTTGGGGTGGATCTATGGTATTTGGGGTTTTCTTCTATTTTTTGGCGTGGTCCTGTTCTTTTTTGGGGTGTATTTGAAGTGTTTTGGGGTCTCCGTTGGGTTTTGTTTGGTTCTCGTTGGTCATCATGGTGGAAAAGGGTAAATTGTGGGTTTTGGAGAACATCAGGTAGGTTTAGGGTGGTTTTGGGGTGGATCTATGGTTTTGGGGGATTTTCTTCCAGTTTTGGTGGTGATGCCGTTCTTGTTTGGGGTGTTTTTGACGTTTTTTCGGGTCTCCGTTGGATTTTGTTGGGTTCTCGTTGGTTATCATGGTGGAAAAGGGTAAATTGTGGGTTTTGGAGAACATCAGGTAGGTTTAGGGTAGTTTTTGGGTGGATCTATGGTTTTGGGGGATTTTCTTCCAGTTTTGGGGGTGATGCCGTTCTTGTTTGGGGTGTTTTTGACGTTTTTTGGGGTCTCGCTTGGATTTTGTTAGGTTCTCGTTGGTTATCATGGTGGAAAAGGGTAAATTGTGGGTTTTGGAGAACATCAGGTAGGTTTAGGGTGGTTTTGGGGTGGATCTATGGTTTTGGCGTATTTTCTTCCAGTTTTGGGGGTGATGCCGATATTTTTTGGGGTGTTTTTTACGTGTTTTGGGGTCTCCATTAGGTTTTGTTGGGTTCTTGTTTGTCATTATGTTAAATAGGAGTGGATTGTGGGTTTTGGAGAAGATCAGGTAGGTTTAGGGTGGTTTTGGGGTGGATCTATGGTTTTGGGGGATTTTCTTCCAGTTTTGGTGGTGATGCCATTCTTGTTTGGGGTGTTTTTGATGTTTTTTGGGGTCTCTGTTGGGTTCTGTTGGGTTCTCGTTGGTCATCGTGTTGGAAAAGGGTAAATTGTGGTTTTTGGAGAACATCAGGTAGGTTTAGGGTGGTTTTGGGGTGGATCTATGGTTTTGGGGGATTTTCTTCCAGTTTTGGTGGTGATGCCGTTCTTGTTTGGGGTGTTTTTGACGTTTTTTGGGGTCTCTGTTGGGTTCTGTTGGGTTCTCGTTGGTCATCGTGTTGGAAAAGGGTAAATTGTGTTTTTTGGAGAAGATCAGGTAGGTTTAGGGTGGTTTTGGGGTGGATCTATGGTTTTGGGGGATTTTCTTCCAGTTTTGGTGGTGATGCCGTTCTTGTTTGGGGTGTTTTTGACGTTTTTTGGGGTCTCTGTTGGGTTCTGTTGGGTTCTCGTTGGTCATCGTGTTGGAAAAGGGTAAATTGTGGTTTTTGGAGAAGATCAGGCAGGTTTAGGGTGGTTTTGGGGTGGATCTATGGTTTTGGGGGATTTTCTTCCAGTTTTGGGGGTGATGCCGTTCTTGTTTGGGGTGTTTTTGACATTTTTTGGGGTCTCCTTTGAGTTTTGTTGGGTTCTCGTTGGTTATCATCGTGGAAAAGGGTAAATTGTGGGTTTTGGAGAACATCAGGTAGGTTTAGGGTGGTTTTGGGTTGGATCTATGGTTTTGGCGTATTTTCTTCCAGTTTTGGGGGTGATGCCGATATTTTTTGTGGTGTTTTTTTACGTGTTTTGGGGTCTCCATTAGGTTTTGTTGGGTTCTTGTTTGTCATTATGTTAAATAGGAGTGGATTGTGGGTTTTGGAGAACATCAGGTAGGTTTAGGGTGGTTTTGGCGTGGATCTATGGTTTTGGGGGATTTTCTTCCAGTTTTGGTGGTGATGCCGTTCTTGTTTGGGTTTTTTTGACGTGTTTTGGTGTCTCCATTAGGTTTTGTTGGGTTCTTGTTTGTCATTATGTTAAATAGGTGTGGATTGTGTTTTTTGGAGAACATCAGGTAGGTTTAGGGTGGTTTTGGGGTGGATCTATGGTTTTGGCGTATTTTCTTCCAGTTTTGGTGGTGATGCCGTTCTTGTTTGGGGTGTTTTTGACGTTTTTTGGGGTCTCTGTTGGGTTCTGTTGGGTTCTCGTTGGTCATCGTGTTGGAAAAGGGTAAATTGTGGTTTTTGGAGAAGATCAGGTAGGTTTAGGGTGTCTTTGGGGTGGATCTATGGTTTTGGGGGATTTTCTTCCAGTTTTGGTGGTGATGCCGTTCTTGTTTGGGGTGTTTTTGACGTTTTTTGGGATCTCTGTTGGGTTCTGTTGGGTTCTCGTTGGTCATCGTGTTGTAAAAGGGTAAATTGTGGGTTTTGGAGAACTTCAGGTAGGTTTAGGGGGAGTTTTCGCGTGGATTCATGGTATTTGGGGTTTTCTTCTTTTTGGGGGAGTGATCCTCTCCTTTCTTCGGGTGATTTTGAAGTGTTTTGGGGTTTCCGTTGCGTTTCGTTGAATTCCTAATGTGTTTTATGGTGGTTTGGAGTGTGCTTTGGGATTAGGAGAACATCAGGTAGGTTTAGGGTGTCTTTGGGGTGGATCTATGGTATTTGGGGTTTTCTTTTATTCTTTGGCGTGATCCTGTTCTTTTTTGGGGTGTATTTGAAGTGTTTTGGGGTCTCCGTTGGGTTTTGTTTGGTTCTCGTTGGTCATCATGGTGGAAAAGGGTAAATTGTGGGTTTTGGAGAACATCAGGTAGGTTTAGGGTGGTTTTGGGGTGGATCTATGGTTTTGGGGGATTTTCTTCCAGTTTTGGGGGTGATGCCGTTCTTGTTTGGGGTGTTTTTGACGTTTTTTGGGGTCTCTGTTGGGTTCTGTTGGGTTCTCGTTGGTCATCGTGTTGGAAAAGGGTAAATTGTGGTTTTTGGAGAACATCAGGTAGGTTTAGGGTGGTTTTGGGGTGGATCTATGGTTTTGGGGGATTTTCTTCCAGTTTTGGTGGTGATGCCGTTCTTGTTTGGGGTGTTTTTGACGTTTTTTGGGGTCTCTGTTGGGTTCTGTTGGGTTCTCGTTGGTCATCGTGTTGGAAAAGGGTAAATTGTGGTTTTTGGAGAAGATCAGGTAGGTTTAGGGTGGTTTTGGGGTGGATCTATGGTTTTGGGGGATTTTCTTCCAGTTTTGGGGGTGATGCCGATATTTTTTGTGGTGTTTTTTACGTGTTTTGGGGTCTCCATTAGGTTTTGGTGGGTTCTTGTTTGTCATTATGTTAAATAGGTGTGGATTGTGTTTTTTGGAGAACATCAGGTAGGTTTAGGGTGGTTTTGGGGTGGATCTATGGTTTTGGCGTATTTTCTTCCAGTTTTGGTGGTGATGCCGTTCTTGTTTGGGGTGTTTTTGACGTTTTTTGGGGTCTCTGTTGGGTTCTGTTGGGTTCTCGTTGGTCATCGTGTTGGAAAAGGGTAAATTGTGTTTTTTGGAGAAGATCAGGTAGGTTTAGGGTGTCTTTGGGGTGGATCTATGGTTTTGGGGGATTTTCTTCCAGTTTTGGGGGTGATGCCGTTCTTGTTTGGGGTGTTTTTGACGTTTTTTGGGATCTCTGTTGGGTTCTGTTGGGTTCTCGTTGGTCATCGTGTTGTAAAAGGGTAAATTGTGGGTTTTGGAGAACTTCAGGTAGGTTTAGGGGGAGTTTTCGCGTGGATTCATGGTATTTGGGGTTTTCTTCTTTTTGGGGGAGTGATCCTCTCCTTTCTTCGGGTGATTTTGAAGTGGTTTGGGGTTTCCGTTGCGTTTCGTTGAATTCCTAATGTGTTTTATGGTGGTTTGGAGTGTGCTTTGGGATTAGGAGAACATCAGGTAGGTTTAGGGTGTCTTTGGGGTGGATCTATGGTTTTGGGGGATTTTCTTCCAGTTTTGGGGGTGATGCCGTTCTTGTTTGGGGTGTTTTTGACGTTTTTTGGGGTCTCCGTTGGGTTTTGTTTGGTTCTCGTTGGTCATCATGGTGGAAAAGGGTAAATTGTGGGTTTTGGAGAACATCAGGTAGGTTTAGGGTGGTTTTGGGGTGGATCTATGGTTTTGGGGGATTTTCTTCCAGTTTTGGTGGTGATGCCGTTCTTGTTTGGGGTGTTTTTGACGGTTTTTGGGGTCTCTGTTGGGTTCTGTTGGGTTCTCGTTGGTCATCGTGTTGGAAAAGGGTAAATTGTGGTTTTTGGAGAAGATCAGGTAGGTTTAGGGTGTCTTTGGGGTGGATCTATGGTATTTGGGGTTTTCTTTTATTCTTTGGCGTGATCCTGTTCTTTTTTGGGGTGTATTTGAAGTGTTTTGGGGTCTCCGTTGGGTTTTGATTGGTTCTCGTTGGTCATCATGGTGGAAAAGGGTAAATTGTGGGTTTTGGAGAACATCAGGTAGGTTTAGGGTGGTTTTGGGGTGGATCTATGGTTTTGGGGGATTTTCTTCCAGTTTTGGTGGTGATGCCGTTCTTGTTTGGGGTGTTTTTGACGTTTTTTGGGGTCTTCGTTGGATTTTGTTGGGTTCTCGTTGTTTATCATGGTGGAAAAGGGTAAATTGTGGGTTTTGGAGAACATCAGGTAGGTTTAGGGTGGTTTTGGGTGGATCTATGGTTTTGGCGTATTTTCTTCCAGTTTTGGGGTGATGCCGATATTTTTTGGGGTGTTTTTTACGTGTTTTGGGGTCTCCATTAGGTTTTGTTGGGTTCTTGTTTGTCATTATGTTAAATAGGTGTGGATTGTGGGTTTTGGAGAACATCAGGTAGTTTTAGGGTGGTTTTGGGGTGGATCTATGGTTTTGGGGGATTTTCTTCCAGTTTTGGTGGTGATGCCGTTCTTGGTTGGGGTGTTTTTGATGTTTTTTGGGGTCTCTGTTTGGTTCTGTTGGGTTCTCGTTGGTCATCGTGTTGGAAAAGGGTAAATTGTGTTTTTTGGAGAAGATCAGGTAGGTTTAGGGTGTCTTTGGGGTGGATCTATGGTTTTGGGGGATTTTCTTCCAGTTTTGGTGGTGATGCCGTTCTTGTTTGGGGTGTTTTTGACGTTTTTTGGGGTCTCTGTTGGGTTCTGTTGGGTTCTCGTTGGTCATCGTGTTGGAAAAGTGTAAATTGTGGGTTTTGGAGAACTTCAGGTAGGTTTAGGGGGAGTTTTCGCGTGGATTCATGGTATTTGGGGTTTTCTTCTTTTTGGGGGAGTGATCCTCTCCTTTCTTCGGGTGATTTTGAAGTGTTTTGGGGTTTCCGTTGCGTTTCGTTGAATTCCTAATGTGTTTTATGGTGGTTTGGAGTGTGCTTTGGGATTAGGAGAACATCAGGTAGGTTTAGGGTGTCTTTGGGGTGGATCTATGGTATTTGGGGTTTTCTTCTATTTTTTGGCGTGGTCCTGTTCTTTTTTGGGGTGTATTTGAAGTGTTTTGGGGTCTCCGTTGGGTTTTGTTTGGTTCTCGTTGGTCATCATGGTGGAAAAGGGTAAATTGTGGGTTTTGGAGAACATCAGGTAGGTTTAGGGTGGTTTTGGTGTGGATCTATGGTTTTGGGGGATTTTCTTCCAGTTTTGGTGGTGATGCCGTTCTTGTTTGGGGTGTTTTTGACGTTTTTTGGGGTCTCTGTTGGGTTCTGTTGGGTTCTCGTTGGTCATCGTGTTGGAAAAGGGTAAATTGTGGGTTTTGGAGAACATCAGGTAGGTTTAGGGTGGTTTTGGGGTGGATCTATGGTTTTGGGGGATTTTCTTCCAGTTTTGGGGGTGATGCCGATATTTTTTGTGGTGTTTTTTACGTGTTTTGGGGTCTCCATTAGGTTTTGTTGGGTTCTTGTTTGTCATTATGTTAAATGGGAGTGGATTGTGGGTTTTGGAGAACATCAGGTAGGTTTAGGTTGGTTTTGGGGTGGATCTATGGTTTTGGGGGATTTTCTTCCAGTTTTGGTGGTGATGCCGTTCTTGTTTGGGGTGTTTTTGACGTGTTTTGGGGTCTCCATTAGGTTTTGTTGGGTTCTTGTTTGTCATTATGTTAAATAGGAGTGGATTGTCGGTTTTGGAGAACATCAGGTAGGTTTAGGGTGGTTTTGGGGTGGATCTATGGTTTTGGCGTATTTTCTTCCAGTTTTGGTGGTGATGCCGTTCTTGTTTGGGGTGTTTTTGACGTTTTTTGGGGTCTCTGTTGGGTTCTGTTGGGTTCTCGTTGGTCATCGTGTTGGAAAAGGGTAAATTGTGGTTTTTGGAGAACATCAGGTAGGTTTAGGGTGTCTTTGGGGTGGATCTATGGTTTTCGGGGATTTTCTTCCAGTTTTGGTGGTGATGCCGTTCTTGTTTGGGGTGTTTTTGACGTTTTTTGGGATCTCTGTTGGGTTCTGTTGGGTTCTCGTTGGTCATCGTGTTGGAAAAGGGTAAATTGTGGGTTTTGGAGAACTTCAGGTAGGTTTAGGGGGAGTTTTCGCGTGGATTCATGGTATTTGGGGTTTTCTTCTTTTTGGGGGAGTGATCCTCTCCTTTCTTCGGGTGATTTTGAAGTGTTTTGGGGTTTCCGTTGCGTTTCGTTGAATTCCTAATGTGTTTTATGGTGGTTTGGAGTGTGCTTTGGGATTAGGAGAACATCAGGTAGGTTTAGGGTGGTTTTGGGGTGGATCTATGGTATTTGGGGTTTTCTTCTATTTTTTGGCGTGGTCCTGTTCTTTTTTGGGGTGTATTTGAAGTGTTTTGGGGTCTCCGTTGGGTTTTGTTTGGTTCTCGTTGGTCATCATGGTGGAAAAGGGTAAATTGTGGGTTTTGGAGAACATCAGGTAGGTTTAGGGTGGTTTTGGGGTGGATCTATGGTTTTGGGGGATTTTCTTCCAGTTTTGGTGGTGATGCCGTTCTTGTTTGGGGTGTTTTTGACGTTTTTTCGGGTCTCCGTTGGATTTTGTTGGGTTCTCGTTGGTTATCATGGTGGAAAAGGGTAAATTGTGGGTTTTGGAGAACATCAGGTAGGTTTAGGGTAGTTTTTGGGTGGATCTATGGTTTTGGGGGATTTTCTTCCAGTTTTGGGGGTGATGCCGTTCTTGTTTGGGGTGTTTTTGACGTTTTTTGGGGTCTCGCTTGGATTTTGTTAGGTTCTCGTTGGTTATCATGGTGGAAAAGGGTAAATTGTGGGTTTTGGAGAACATCAGGTAGGTTTAGGGTGGTTTTGGGGTGGATCTATGGTTTTGGCGTATTTTCTTCCAGTTTTGGGGGTGATGCCGATATTTTTTGGGGTGTTTTTTACGTGTTTTGGGGTCTCCATTAGGTTTTGTTGGGTTCTTGTTTGTCATTATGTTAAATAGGAGTGGATTGTGGGTTTTGGAGAAGATCAGGTAGGTTTAGGGTGGTTTTGGGGTGGATCTATGGTTTTGGGGGATTTTCTTCCAGTTTTGGTGGTGATGCCGTTCTTGTTTGGGGTGTTTTTGACGTTTTTTGGGGTCTCTGTTGGGTTCTGTTGGGTTCTCGTTGGTCATCGTGTTGGAAAAGGGTAAATTGTGTTTTTTGGAGAAGATCAGGTAGGTTTAGGGTGGTTTTGGGGTGGATCTATGGTTTTGGGGGATTTTCTTCCAGTTTTGGTGGTGATGCCGTTCTTGTTTGGGGTGTTTTTGACGTTTTTTGGGGTCTCTGTTGGGTTCTGTTGGGTTCTCGTTGGTCATCGTGTTGGAAAAGGGTAAATTGTGGTTTTTGGAGAAGATCAGGCAGGTTTAGGGTGGTTTTGGGGTGGATCTATGGTTTTGGGGGATTTTCTTCCAGTTTTGGGGGTGATGCCGTTCTTGTTTGGGGTGTTTTTGACATTTTTTGGGGTCTCCTTTGAGTTTTGTTGGGTTCTCGTTGGTTATCATCGTGGAAAAGGGTAAATTGTGGGTTTTGGAGAACATCAGGTAGGTTTAGGGTGGTTTTGGGTTGGATCTATGGTTTTGGCGTATTTTCTTCCAGTTTTGGGGGTGATGCCGATATTTTTTGTGGTGTTTTTTTACGTGTTTTGGGGTCTCCATTAGGTTTTGTTGGGTTCTTGTTTGTCATTATGTTAAATAGGAGTGGATTGTGGGTTTTGGAGAACATCAGGTAGGTTTAGGGTGGTTTTGGCGTGGATCTATGGTTTTGGGGGATTTTCTTCCAGTTTTGGTGGTGATGCCGTTCTTGTTTGGGTTTTTTTGACGTGTTTTGGTGTCTCCATTAGGTTTTGTTGGGTTCTTGTTTGTCATTATGTTAAATAGGTGTGGATTGTGTTTTTTGGAGAACATCAGGTAGGTTTAGGGTGGTTTTGGGGTGGATCTATGGTTTTGGCGTATTTTCTTCCAGTTTTGGTGGTGATGCCGTTCTTGTTTGGGGTGTTTTTGACGTTTTTTGGGGTCTCTGTTGGGTTCTGTTGGGTTCTCGTTGGTCATCGTGTTGGAAAAGGGTAAATTGTGGTTTTTGGAGAAGATCAGGTAGGTTTAGGGTGTCTTTGGGGTGGATCTATGGTTTTGGGGGATTTTCTTCCAGTTTTGGTGGTGATGCCGTTCTTGTTTGGGGTGTTTTTGACGTTTTTTGGGATCTCTGTTGGGTTCTGTTGGGTTCTCGTTGGTCATCGTGTTGTAAAAGGGTAAATTGTGGGTTTTGGAGAACTTCAGGTAGGTTTAGGGGGAGTTTTCGCGTGGATTCATGGTATTTGGGGTTTTCTTCTTTTTGGGGGAGTGATCCTCTCCTTTCTTCGGGTGATTTTGAAGTGTTTTGGGGTTTCCGTTGCGTTTCGTTGAATTCCTAATGTGTTTTATGGTGGTTTGGAGTGTGCTTTGGGATTAGGAGAACATCAGGTAGGTTTAGGGTGTCTTTGGGGTGGATCTATGGTATTTGGGGTTTTCTTTTATTCTTTGGCGTGATCCTGTTCTTTTTTGGGGTGTATTTGAAGTGTTTTGGGGTCTCCGTTGGGTTTTGTTTGGTTCTCGTTGGTCATCATGGTGGAAAAGGGTAAATTGTGGGTTTTGGAGAACATCAGGTAGGTTTAGGGTGGTTTTGGGGTGGATCTATGGTTTTGGGGGATTTTCTTCCAGTTTTGGGGGTGATGCCGTTCTTGTTTGGGGTGTTTTTGACGTTTTTTGGGGTCTCTGTTGGGTTCTGTTGGGTTCTCGTTGGTCATCGTGTTGGAAAAGGGTAAATTGTGGTTTTTGGAGAACATCAGGTAGGTTTAGGGTGGTTTTGGGGTGGATCTATGGTTTTGGGGGATTTTCTTCCAGTTTTGGTGGTGATGCCGTTCTTGTTTGGGGTGTTTTTGACGTTTTTTGGGGTCTCTGTTGGGTTCTGTTGGGTTCTCGTTGGTCATCGTGTTGGAAAAGGGTAAATTGTGGTTTTTGGAGAAGATCAGGTAGGTTTAGGGTGGTTTTGGGGTGGATCTATGGTTTTGGGGGATTTTCTTCCAGTTTTGGGGGTGATGCCGATATTTTTTGTGGTGTTTTTTACGTGTTTTGGGGTCTCCATTAGGTTTTGGTGGGTTCTTGTTTGTCATTATGTTAAATAGGTGTGGATTGTGTTTTTTGGAGAACATCAGGTAGGTTTAGGGTGGTTTTGGGGTGGATCTATGGTTTTGGCGTATTTTCTTCCAGTTTTGGTGGTGATGCCGTTCTTGTTTGGGGTGTTTTTGACGTTTTTTGGGGTCTCTGTTGGGTTCTGTTGGGTTCTCGTTGGTCATCGTGTTGGAAAAGGGTAAATTGTGTTTTTTGGAGAAGATCAGGTAGGTTTAGGGTGTCTTTGGGGTGGATCTATGGTTTTGGGGGATTTTCTTCCAGTTTTGGGGGTGATGCCGTTCTTGTTTGGGGTGTTTTTGACGTTTTTTGGGATCTCTGTTGGGTTCTGTTGGGTTCTCGTTGGTCATCGTGTTGTAAAAGGGTAAATTGTGGGTTTTGGAGAACTTCAGGTAGGTTTAGGGGGAGTTTTCGCGTGGATTCATGGTATTTGGGGTTTTCTTCTTTTTGGGGGAGTGATCCTCTCCTTTCTTCGGGTGATTTTGAAGTGGTTTGGGGTTTCCGTTGCGTTTCGTTGAATTCCTAATGTGTTTTATGGTGGTTTGGAGTGTGCTTTGGGATTAGGAGAACATCAGGTAGGTTTAGGGTGTCTTTGGGGTGGATCTATGGTTTTGGGGGATTTTCTTCCAGTTTTGGGGGTGATGCCGTTCTTGTTTGGGGTGTTTTTGACGTTTTTTGGGGTCTCCGTTGGGTTTTGTTTGGTTCTCGTTGGTCATCATGGTGGAAAAGGGTAAATTGTGGGTTTTGGAGAACATCAGGTAGGTTTAGGGTGGTTTTGGGGTGGATCTATGGTTTTGGGGGATTTTCTTCCAGTTTTGGGGGTGATGCCGTTCTTGTTTGGGGTGTTTTTGACGGTTTTTGGGGTCTCTGTTGGGTTCTGTTGGGTTCTCGTTGGTCATCGTGTTGGAAAAGGGTAAATTGTGGTTTTTGGAGAAGATCAGGTAGGTTTAGGGTGTCTTTGGGGTGGATCTATGGTATTTGGGGTTTTCTTTTATTCTTTGGCGTGATCCTGTTCTTTTTTGGGGTGTATTTGAAGTGTTTTGGGGTCTCCGTTGGGTTTTGATTGGTTCTCGTTGGTCATCATGGTGGAAAAGGGTAAATTGTGGGTTTTGGAGAACATCAGGTAGGTTTAGGGTGGTTTTGGGGTGGATCTATGGTTTTGGGGGATTTTCTTCCAGTTTTGGTGGTGATGCCGTTCTTGTTTGGGGTGTTTTTGACGTTTTTTGGGGTCTTCGTTGGATTTTGTTGGGTTCTCGTTGTTTATCATGGTGGAAAAGGGTAAATTGTGGGTTTTGGAGAACATCAGGTAGGTTTAGGGTGGTTTTGGGTGGATCTATGGTTTTGGCGTATTTTCTTCCAGTTTTGGGGTGATGCCGATATTTTTTGGGGTGTTTTTTACGTGTTTTGGGGTCTCCATTAGGTTTTGTTGGGTTCTTGTTTGTCATTATGTTAAATAGGTGTGGATTGTGGGTTTTGGAGAACATCAGGTAGTTTTAGGGTGGTTTTGGGGTGGATCTATGGTTTTGGGGGATTTTCTTCCAGTTTTGGTGGTGATGCCGTTCTTGGTTGGGGTGTTTTTGATGTTTTTTGGGGTCTCTGTTTGGTTCTGTTGGGTTCTCGTTGGTCATCGTGTTGGAAAAGGGTAAATTGTGTTTTTTGGAGAAGATCAGGTAGGTTTAGGGTGTCTTTGGGGTGGATCTATGGTTTTGGGGGATTTTCTTCCAGTTTTGGTGGTGATGCCGTTCTTGTTTGGGGTGTTTTTGACGTTTTTTGGGGTCTCTGTTGGGTTCTGTTGGGTTCTCGTTGGTCATCGTGTTGGAAAAGTGTAAATTGTGGGTTTTGGAGAACTTCAGGTAGGTTTAGGGGGAGTTTTCGCGTGGATTCATGGTATTTGGGGTTTTCTTCTTTTTGGGGGAGTGATCCTCTCCTTTCTTCGGGTGATTTTGAAGTGTTTTGGGGTTTCCGTTGCGTTTCGTTGAATTCCTAATGTGTTTTATGGTGGTTTGGAGTGTGCTTTGGGATTAGGAGAACATCAGGTAGGTTTAGGGTGTCTTTGGGGTGGATCTATGGTATTTGGGGTTTTCTTCTATTTTTTGGCGTGATCCTGTTCTTTTTTGGGGTGTATTTGAAGTGTTTTGGGGTCTCCGTTGGGTTTTGTTTGGTTCTCGTTGGTCATCATGGTGGAAAAGGGTAAATTGTGGGTTTTGGAGAAGATCAGGTAGGTTTAGGGTGGTTTTGGGGTGGATCTATGGTTTTGGTGGATTTTCTTCCAGTTTTGGTGGTGATGCCGTTCTTGTTTGGGGTGTTTTTGTCGTTTTTTGGGGTCTCTGTTGGGTTCTGTTTGGTTCTCGTTGGTCATCGTGTTGGAAAAGGGTAAATTGTGGGTTTTGGAGAACATCAGGTAGGTTTAGGGTGGTTTTGGGGTGGATCTATGGTTTTGGGGGATTTTCTTCCAGTTTTGGTGGTGATGCTGTTCTTGTTTGGGGTGTTTTTGTCGTTTTTTGGGGTCTCTGTTGGGTTCTGTTGGGTTCTCGTTGGTCATCGTGTTGGAAAAGGGTAAATTGTGGTTTTTGGAGAACATCAGGTAGGTTTAGGGTGTCTTTGGGGAGGATCTATTTTTTTGGGGGATTTTCTTCCAGTTTTGGTGGTGATGCCGTTCTTGTTTGGGGTGTTTTTGACGTGTTTTGGGGTCTCCATTAGGTTTTGTTGGGTTCTTGTTTGTCATTATGTTAAATAGGAGTGGATTGTGGGTTTTGGAGAACATCAGGTAGGTTTAGGGTGTCTTTGGGGTGGATCTATGGTTTTGGGGGTTTTCTTCCAGTTTTGGTGGTGATGCCGTTCTTGTTTGGGGTATTTTTTAAGGTTTTTGGGGTCTCTGTTTGGTTTTGTTGGGTTCTCGTTGGTCATCGTTTTGTAAAAGTGTAAATTGTGGGTTTTGGAGAACTTCAGGTAGGTTTAGGGGGAGTTTTCGCGTGGATTCATGGTATTTGGGGTTTTCTTCTTTTTGGGGGAGTGATCCTCTCCTTTCTTCGGGTGATTTTGAAGTGTTTTGGGGTTTCCGTTGCGTTTCGTTGAATTCCTAATGTGTTTTATGGTGGTTTGGAGTGTGCTTTGGGATTAGGAGAACATCAGGTAGGTTTAGGGTGTCTTTGGGGTGGATCTATGGTATTTGGGGTTTTCTTCTATTTTTTGGCGTGATCCTGTTATTTTTTGGGGTGTATTTGAAGTGTTTTGGGGTCTCCGTTGGGTTTTGTTTGGTTCTCGTTGGTCATCATGGTGGAAAAGGGTAAATTGTGGGTTTTGGAGAACATCAGGTAGGTTTAGGGTGGTTTTGGGGTGGATCTATGGTTTTGGGGGATTTTCTTCCAGTTTTGGTGGTGATGCCGTTCTTGTTTGGGGTGTTTTTGACGTGTTTTGGTGTCTCCATTAGGTTTTGTTGGGTTCTTGTTTGTCATTATGTTAAATAGGTGTGGATTGTGGTTTTTGGAGAAGATCAGGTAGGTTTAGGGTGGTTTTGGGGTGGATATATGGTTTTGGGGGATTTTCTTCCAGTTTTGGTGGTGATGCCGTTCTTGTTTGGGGTGTTTTTGACGTTTTTTGGGGTCTCTGTTGGGTTCTGTTGGGTTCTCGTTGGTCATCGTGTTGGAAAAGGGTAAATTGTGGTTTTTGGAGAACATCAGGTAGGTTTAGGGTGTCTTTGGGGTGGATCTATGGTATTTGGGGTTTTCTTCTATTCTTTGGCGTGATCCTGTTCTTTTTTGGGGTGTATTTGAAGTGTTTTGGGGTCTCTGTTGGGTTTTGTTTGGTTCTCGTTGGTCATCATGGTGGAAAAGGGTAAATTGTGGGTTTTGGAGAACATCAGGTAGGTTTAGGGTGGTTTTGGGGTGGGATCTATGGTTTTGGGGGATTTTCTTCCAGTTTTGGGGGTGATGCCGTTCTTGTTTGGGGTGTTTTTGACGTTTTTTGGGGTCTCTGTTGGGTTCTGTTGGGTTCTCGTTGGTCATCGTGTTGGAAAAGGGTAAATTGTGGTTTTTGGAGAAGATCAGGTAGGTTTAGGGTGGTTTTGGGGTGGATCTATGGTTTTGGGGGATTTTCTTCCAGTTTTGGTGGTGATGCCGTTCTTGTTTGGGGTGTTTTTGACGTTTTTTGGGGTCTCTGTTGGGTTCTGTTGGGTTCTCGTTGGTCATCGTGTTGGAAAAGGGTAAATTGTGGTTTTTGGAGAAGATCAGGTAGGTTTAGGGTGGTTTTGGGGTGGATCTATGGTTTTGGGGGATTTTCTTCCAGTTTTGGGGGTGATGCCGTTCTTGTTTGGGGTGTTTTTGACGTTTTTTGGGGTCTTCGTTGGATTTTGTTGGGTTCTCGTTGTTTATCATGGTGGAAAAGGGTAAATTGTGGGTTTTGGAGAACATCAGGTAGGTTTAGGGTGGTTTTGGGTGGATCTATGGTTTTGGCGTATTTTCTTCCAGTTTTGGGGTGATGCCGATATTTTTTGGGGTGTTTTTTACGTGTTTTGGGGTCTCCATTAGGTTTTGTTGGGTTCTTGTTTGTCATTATGTTAAATAGGTGTGGATTGTGGGTTTTGGAGAACATCAGGTAGTTTTAGGGTGGTTTTGGGGTGGATCTATGGTTTTGGGGGATTTTCTTCCAGTTTTGGTGGTGATGCCGTTCTTGTTTGGGGTGTTTTTGACGTTTTTTGGGGTCTCCGTTGGGTTCTGTTGGGTTCTCGTTGGTCATCGTGTTGGAAAAGGGTAAATTGTGGTTTTTGGAGAACATCAGGTAGGTTTAGGGTGGTTTTGGGGTGGATCTATGGTTTTGGGGGATTTTCTTCCAGTTTTGGTGGTGATGCCGTTCTTGTTTGGGGTGTTTTTGACGTTTTTTGGGGTCTCTGTTGGGTTCTGTTGGGTTCTCGTTGGTCATCGTGTTGGAAAAGGGTAAATTGTGGTTTTTGGAGAAGATCAGGTAGGTTTAGGGTGGTTTTGGGGTGGATCTATGGTTTTGGGGGATTTTCTTCCAGTTTTGGTGGTGATGCCGTTCTTGTTTGGGGTGTTTTTGACGTTTTTTGGGGTCTCCGTTGGATTTTGTTGGGTTCTCGTTGGTTATCATGGTGGAAAAGGGTAAATTGTGGGTTTTGGAGAACATCAGGTAGGTTTAGGGTGGTTTTGGGGTGGATCTATGGTTTTGGGGGATTTTCTTCCAGTTTTGGGGGTGATGCCGATATTTTTTGTGGTGTTTTTTACGTGTTTTGGGGTCTCCATTAGGTTTTGTTGGGTTCTTGTTTGTCATTATGTTAAATGGGAGTGGATTGTGGGTTTTGGAGAACATCAGGTAGGTTTAGGGTGGTTTTGGGGTGGATCTATGGTTTTGGGGGATTTTCTTCCAGTTTTGGTGGTGATGCCGTTCTTGTTTGGGGTGTTTTTGACGTGTTTTGGGGTCTCCATTAGGTTTTGTTGGGTTCTTGTTTGTCATTATGTTAAATAGGAGTGGATTGTCGGTTTTGGAGAACATCAGGTAGGTTTAGGGTGGTTTTGGGGTGGATCTATGGTTTTGGCGTATTTTCTTCCAGTTTTGGTGGTGATGCCGTTCTTGTTTGGGGTGTTTTTGACGTTTTTTGGGGTCTCTGTTGGGTTCTGTTGGGTTCTCGTTGGTCATCGTGTTGGAAAAGGGTAAATTGTGGTTTTTGGAGAACATCAGGTAGGTTTAGGGTGTCTTTGGGGTGGATCTATGGTTTTGGGGGATTTTCTTCCAGTTTTGGTGGTGATGCCGTTCTTGTTTGGGGTGTTTTTGACGTTTTTTGGGATCTCTGTTGGGTTCTGTTGGGTTCTCGTTGGTCATCGTGTTGGAAAAGGGTAAATTGTGGGTTTTGGAGAACTTCAGGTAGGTTTAGGGGGGAGTTTTCGCGTGGATTCATGGTATTTGGGGTTTTCTTCTTTTTGGGGGAGTGATCCTCTCCTTTCTTCGGGTGATTTTGAAGTGTTTTGGGGTTTCCGTTGCGTTTCGTTGAATTCCTAATGTGTTTTATGGTGGTTTGGAGTGTGCTTTGGGATTAGGAGAACATCAGGTAGGTTTAGGGTGTCTTTGGGGTGGATCTATGGTATTTGTGTTTTTTTTCTATTTTTTGGCGTGGTCCTGTTCTTTTTTGGGGTGTATTTGAAGTGTTTTGGGGTCTCCGTTGGGTTTTGTTTGGTTCTCGTTGGTCATCATGGTGGAAAAGGGTAAATTGTGGGTTTTGGAGAACATCAGGTAGGTTTAGGGTGGTTTTGGGGTGGATCTATGGTTTTGGGGGATTTTCTTCCAGTTTTGGTGGTGATGCCGTTCTTGTTTGGGGTGTTTTTGACGTTTTTTCGGGTCTCCGTTGGATTTTGTTGGGTTCTCGTTGGTTATCATGGTGGAAAAGGGTAAATTGTGGGTTTTGGAGAACATCAGGTAGGTTTAGGGTGGTTTTTGGGTGGATCTATGGTTTTGGGGGATTTTCTTCCAGTTTTGGGGGTGATGCCGTTCTTGTTTGGGGTGTTTTTGACGTTTTTTGGGGTCTCGCTTGGATTTTGTTAGGTTCTCGTTGGTTATCATGGTGGAAAAGGGTAAATTGTGGGTTTTGGAGAACATCAGGTAGGTTTAGGGTGGTTTTGGGGTGGATCTATGGTTTTGGCGTATTTTCTTCCAGTTTTGGGGGTGATGCCGATATTTTTTGGGGTGTTTTTTTACGTGTTTTGGGGTCTCCATTAGGTTTTGTTGGGTTCTTGTTTGTCATTATGTTAAATAGGAGTGGATTGTGGGTTTTGGAGAAGATCAGGTAGGTTTAGGGTGGTTTTGGGGTGGATCTATGGTTTTGGGGGATTTTCTTCCAGTTTTGGTGGTGATGCCATTCTTGTTTGGGGTGTTTTTGATGTTTTTTGGGGTCTCTGTTGGGTTCTGTTGGGTTCTCGTTGGTCATCGTGTTGGAAAAGGGTAAATTGTGGTTTTTGGAGAACATCAGGTAGGTTTAGGGTGGTTTTGGGGTGGATCTATGGTTTTGGGGGATTTTCTTCCAGTTTTGGTGGTGATGCCGTTCTTGTTTGGGGTGTTTTTGACGTTTTTGGGGTCTCTGTTGGGTTCTGTTGGGTTCTCGTTGGTCATCGTGTTGGAAAAGGGTAAATTGTGTTTTTTGGAGAAGATCAGGTAGGTTTAGGGTGGTTTTGGGGTGGATCTATGGTTTTGGGGGATTTTCTTCCAGTTTTGGTGGTGATGCCGTTCTTGTTTGGGGTGTTTTTGACGTTTTTTGGGGTCTCTGTTGGGTTCTGTTGGGTTCTCGTTGGTCATCGTGTTGGAAAAGGGTAAATTGTGGTTTTTGGAGAAGATCAGGCAGGTTTAGGGTGGTTTTGGGGTGGATCTATGGTTTTGGGGGATTTTCTTCCAGTTTTGGGGGTGATGCCGTTCTTGTTTGGGGTGTTTTTGACATTTTTTGGGGTCTCCTTTGAGTTTTGTTGGGTTCTCGTTGGTTATCATGGTGGAAAAGGGTAAATTGTGGGTTTTTGGAGAACATCAGGTAGGTTTAGGGTGGTTTTGGGTTGGATCTATGGTTTTGGCGTATTTTCTTCCAGTTTTGGGGGTGATGCCGATATTTTTTGTGGTGTTTTTTTACGTGTTTTGGGGTCTCCATTAGGTTTTGTTGGGTTCTTGTTTGTCATTATGTTAAATAGGAGTGGATTGTGGGTTTTGGAGAACATCAGGTAGGTTTAGGGTGGTTTTGGCGTGGATCTATGGTTTTGGGGGATTTTCTTCCAGTTTTGGTGGTGATGCCGTTCTTGTTTGGGGTTTTTTTGACGTGTTTTGGTGTCTCCATTAGGTTTTGTTGGGTTCTTGTTTGTCATTATGTTAAATAGGTGTGGATTGTGTTTTTTGGAGAACATCAGGTAGTTTTAGGGTGGTTTTGGGGTGGATCTATGGTTTTGGCGTATTTTCTTCCAGTTTTGGTGGTGATGCCGTTCTTGTTTGGGGTGTTTTTGACGTTTTTTGGGGTCTCTGTTGGGTTCTGTTGGGTTCTCGTTGGTCATCGTGTTGGAAAAGGGTAAATTGTGGTTTTTGGAGAAGATCAGGTAGGTTTAGGGTGTCTTTGGGGTGGATCTATGGTTTTGGCGTATTTTCTTCCAGTTTTGGTGGTGATGCCGTTCTTGTTTGGGGTGTTTTTGACGTTTTTTGGGATCTCTGTTGGGTTCTGTTGGGTTCTCGTTGGTCATCGTGTTGTAAAAGGGTAAATTGTGGGTTTTGGAGAACTTCAGGTAGGTTTAGGGGGAGTTTTCGCGTGGATTCATGGTATTTGGGGTTTTCTTCTTTTTGGGGGAGTGATCCTCTCCTTTCTTCGGGTGATTTTGAAGTGTTTTGGGGTTTCCGTTGCGTTTCGTTGAATTCCTAATGTGTTTTATGGTGGTTTGGAGTGTGCTTTGGGATTAGGAGAACATCAGGTAGGTTTAGGGTGTCTTTGGGGTGGATCTATGGTATTTGGGGTTTTCTTTTATTCTTTGGCGTGATCCTGTTCTTTTTTGGGGTGTATTTGAAGTGTTTTGGGGTCTCCGTTGGGTTTTGTTTGGTTCTCGTTGGTCATCATGGTGGAAAAGGGTAAATTGTGGGTTTTGGAGAACATCAGGTAGGTTTAGGGTGGTTTTGGGGTGGATCTATGGTTTTGGGGGATTTTCTTCCAGTTTTGGGGGTGATGCCGTTCTTGTTTGGGGTGTTTTTGACGTTTTTTGGGGTCTCTGTTGGGTTCTGTTGGGTTCTCGTTGGTCATCGTGTTGGAAAAGGGTAAATTGTGGTTTTTGGAGAACATCAGGTAGGTTTAGGGTGGTTTTGGGGTGGATCTATGGTTTTGGGGGATTTTCTTCCAGTTTTGGTGGTGATGCCGTTCTTGTTTGGGGTGTTTTTGACGTTTTTTGGGGTCTCTGTTGGGTTCTGTTGGGTTCTCGTTGGTCATCGTGTTGGAAAAGGGTAAATTGTGGTTTTTGGAGAAGATCAGGTAGGTTTAGGGTGGTTTTGGGGTGGATCTATGGTTTTGGGGGATTTTCTTCCAGTTTTGGGGGTGATGCCGATATTTTTTGTGGTGTTTTTTACGTGTTTTGGGGTCTCCATTAGGTTTTGTTGGGTTCTTGTTTGTCATTATGTTAAATAGGTGTGGATTGTGTTTTTTGGAGAACATCAGGTAGGTTTAGGGTGGTTTTGGGGTGGATCTATGGTTTTGGCGTATTTTCTTCCAGTTTTGGTGGTGATGCCGTTCTTGTTTGGGGTGTTTTTGACGTTTTTTGGGGTCTCTGTTGGGTTCTGTTGGGTTCTCGTTGGTCATCGTGTTGGAAAAGGGTAAATTGTGTTTTTTGGAGAAGATCAGGTAGGTTTAGGGTGTCTTTGGGGTGGATCTATGGTTTTGGGGGATTTTCTTCCAGTTTTGGGGGTGATGCCGTTCTTGTTTGGGGTGTTTTTGACGTTTTTTGGGATCTCTGTTGGGTTCTGTTGGGTTCTCGTTGGTCATCGTGTTGGAAAAGGGTAAATTGTGGGTTTTGGAGAACTTCAGGTAGGTTTAGGGGGAGTTTTCGCGTGGATTCATGGTATTTGGGGTTTTCTTCTTTTTGGGGGAGTGATCCTCTCCTTTCTTCGGGTGATTTTGAAGTGGTTTGGGGTTTCCGTTGCGTTTCGTTGAATTCCTAATGTGTTTTATGGTGGTTTGGAGTGTGCTTTGGGATTAGGAGAACATCAGGTAGGTTTAGGGTGTCTTTGGGGTGGATCTATGGTTTTGGGGGATTTTCTTCCAGTTTTGGGGGTGATGCCGTTCTTGTTTGGGGTGTTTTTGACGTTTTTTGGGGTCTCCGTTGGGTTTTGTTTGGTTCTCGTTGGTCATCATGGTGGAAAAGGGTAAATTGTGGGTTTTGGAGAACATCAGGTAGGTTTAGGGTGGTTTTGGGGTGGATCTATGGTTTTGGGGGATTTTCTTCCAGTTTTGGGGGTGATGCCGTTCTTGTTTGGGGTGTTTTTGACGGTTTTTGGGGTCTCTGTTGGGTTCTGTTGGGTTCTCGTTGGTCATCGTGTTGGAAAAGGGTAAATTGTGGTTTTTGGAGAAGATCAGGTAGGTTTAGGGTGTCTTTGGGGTGGATCTATGGTATTTGGGGTTTTCTTTTATTCTTTGGCGTGATCCTGTTCTTTTTTGGGGTGTATTTGAAGTGTTTTGGGGTCTCCGTTGGGTTTTGATTGGTTCTCGTTGGTCATCATGGTGGAAAAGGGTAAATTGTGGGTTTTGGAGAACATCAGGTAGGTTTAGGGTGGTTTTGGGGTGGATCTATGGTTTTGGGGGATTTTCTTCCAGTTTTGGTGGTGATGCCGTTCTTGTTTGGGGTGTTTTTGA